>NW_019101621.1:135373-215841 GCF_001856785.1 Myzus persicae
GGGGGGGGGGGGTTGGATAACAGCACCTCGCCGGTATACAAATATACGACGAGAATAATGACATTACACAACAACCGATTATAATATTACAATATTGCTATGACATATAATACATATATTGATGTATAATACATGTGTCTGAGACGACGGCGATCGATGACCATCGACACTAATGCCGTCGGGCAACACTCACTAACATCGAATACGTAATACTATGGCGATCGATCGGTTGACACCTGGGCAATGCAACCAACACTCGGGATTCGGAGAACCGGCCAAAAAATGGTCTCGCCTTCGGACGAACGCCGAAGGATTAACAAGGCGACAGCGAGACCGATATGTCTGGGCGGCAGAAAGTGGCACTCGTCAAAACCGCCAGATCGCGCGATGATGGGCAGCCACAAAACATAGACCTATTAACTAATATTAGTTAATAGGTCTATGCCACAAAAGAGCGAAGACCAAAAGCTCCAGAGGAGTCGGTGGACACACGCTGTCACAAACGGTCTCCTGGACATACAGGCCGACCAGAGCGGACAACTTGTCGTACGCCCGGCCGAGTATCTACGAAGCTCTCTGAGTGGGTGGAGTGACGTGGGTGGGTACTCGGTACAACACGATCGAGGACAAATGTCACTTATTAACTTATTATCAAAGAATTTTTTTTTACCCGAAAAACAAACGATTGCGAACGTTTGTTAAGGCTATATCGCCAATTTTAGATAGTATTTATTTTATTCGGGTATTTAATTAAAACATTTTTAAACGACAACTAGTAGTATTACTACAGTATATTAATAATATACTGACTACTGTTACATTTTAACTCCGTTACAATCTTAAATTTTAAAAAAACATTTAAAAGAATATTGTTTTTAAATTTTTACTTTGATATGAATTTCTAGTTGCTCGTAAATATAAAATTAGATTCTTGTGTATTCTGTAACAATTGTAATTGTTGACTGTTCATTTAATTTTAGATTTATCTTTTTTGGCTATATGATTATGTACGTTATTTTAAATAGAATTTATTATTGCCAAAGTTTGTCTTAAAACTGAATTCACTTCGTGTGTTGAAGGATGAACTAAAACTGACCATTTTACTACGTCCTTAACGTTTTCTAACAAAATTGTATTTAAAATTACCTAGAGAACTAACTCCTTCGCTCTTTTGGAATTCATTTTTCAATATCGAAGGGAACGAAACGAACATGACATGACCGAATCACGAATTATCATGGGCGCCGCAGTCATCATTCTCCCCCCCCCCTCAATAGTTGTTAATACAAATTGTTTTATCACCAGTATCGCCCTGCGTAATAGCCGAAAGTCCGAAAACCATTGTTGTTGGCCTTATACGATTCGATTATTTGAAAATAAAACAAAATTTGAACAAATAATATTAAATTCATTTATTGTATAAATGATCCAATCTATAACTTTTCGGTGTGAAACAGCGCTTCTTAGTTGTCTAAGAAATTAATAACAGTATTATAAATATTATGGTTATATCGTATATTATTATATATATACATTGATACAAATAACAGTACACAGTAAATGTAATTATGATATTATTGTGAATAATGTGAATTAATTTTCATCTTAATCGTAAACACAATTCTGTTTAAAAAAAAATGTTGCATACTGTGTGTACGTTATTTGAACAATACGTGATAATAATATAACAATAAACGTCCATTATATATACGAGTAAATACCATAAAAATCAATGAAATTCTTTATATTAAAACTTAAAAGTCTATAATATTATATCTTGGTAAATCGTGTAGTGCTGTGGTGCTGTGTTATTAAAAATTTTACATCGACGTTTAAATACACAACGTATAAAAGTATGCGTATCAGATGGATAAATGAATGGATAATTTTATTTTTTGTTGATAATAAGAAAACACATAAACATAACTGTTATATATATGCATGAATACTTACTTAATTCTATAATAAATATTGAATTTTTTTGAAAATCAGTGACTTATTGATTTCCTGAGCATTATATCTACTTCGTACTTGTACCAATAGAAATTATTGTTTTAGTTATAAATACACAATAGAAGGTACAATATGTATATCAAATTATAAAAAAAAATTGTTACTATAATAGTAGAAATATAATTTTTCCTAATCTGATAGAACTACTCATCGACTTGCTTTTTATTATAATTCACCTAGACCCGGCTGTATAAAACATTCAAATACAATATAATAATTTAATTATGATCATAATTGTGTATGTGTTGTAAAGTTTAATATTTAAATTGTGTTTCTATTATCTATGTCCCTAGTTATAATTAAGTAGGTACTTAATATTGTCTTTATAAATTACACACATGCATGTAATGATTAATAATTGTGCTTCTATTTTATTTGGTTTTATTGGATAAGTATTCATAAGATAATTTTAAAAAAATCAAACTACAAATTATGCTGTTTTTTTAATACATTAGTACCATATGGCATAATATATAATACCTATAATATTATGTTTAAACAAATTTATTTATAATTTTAATTTATATCAAACGTTGAATTATGCTTTAAATATCTACTATAGATTATTTTTCTATTAGATCCAGAACGTAATTAGAAAGATTAAGGTATCTACTATCTACTGTAAAATCTACTATAATTATGTAGGTAATATGATCGTAAATTGGTAAATATGTAAAAATTAATTTAAAAAAATCAAAATTGTTCAATATTTTGTGACATTTTTTCGAAACATTAAATGTCATATAGCAAAAAGTAAAGCTGTGCATACTACTGTAGTACATTCCAGTTTCAGACTGCAGTATGCTACTATCAGTCTCCATTGTAGTACCTATAGGTATCTATTGTTATTACTTATTTGTGATCATCCGACACTTTGAAATATGTATCTCCTCGAATATGAACACTTTTTGACGGCCCTTTAATATAATAATAGATATTTACTCTAATACTTTTAAACACAATTTAAATTTACAATATTTGTAAGTCAATATTCTAAGAACACTGAGTAGTATTATAGTGTCTTCAATATCCCAAACCTTCCGACTATCTCTTGTGCTGGATTCCCTTATATTTGTGATCCTATATTGGCAATTGCACTAAGAGTGGGATTGTAATTGGTAATGGTCTCCAACATAAAATATTTATCTCGTATATATTTTGGTATTCTAGGCGACCCATTTCGTTTTGGTGAACATCCGCAAATTCGACTTTTTCACCGTTGAGACGTGCAATTTATGTTTAATTGTTTTATTAAAATAGTACAATGAACCCTATGCTCTTCAGGCTAGCCTTGTTTGTGGCATGTTTATGTTGTCAATTGCCTGATTAAATGTGACGACATAGTGTCATACCTATCTTTTGTTAAGTGGGTTATAATAGTGTTTTAATATTATATTATTCTAATTTTTAATATTCATAAAATTAGGTAAATAAGTCACGTATTACACCAATGCAAAAGTAATTTTTTGTATACCTATAGCAATACCTATAACTGTCGAAGTTAAAATTATTGTTTTAGACTCTGAGCTAAGCGATAAATGTATTGATTTTACAATGATGTATGTGTGTGTTTTTTTTTTTGTGTATGTCATCATCACTTTTTGGGGCAATAAAAGTGCTTTAAAGTTAATTTCATTCTTTTATGGTATGAAAACAAATCTAATTAATACTTTATGGGATCAAAAGTATAAAATTCAGTTCAGTTTCTAAAAGCGTCTTGAAAACAAAAAAAAATAAGGAAAAACAGATTTTTAAGCAAAAAGTATTTTTATTTTTGGTGTAACTCTAAAAAAAAATAACTGAATAAATGAAAATGAATGAACGAATGAACTTTTCATCGAATATTTATATTAGCATTTTTAATATATTGTTACATTTTGGAAATATTTTAACTTTTTGAGCTATTTACAGGTATAAGAAAATTTCGATTATTATTCATTTTTTTAAAATTATTGACGATACAATTTATTTGCTCGGTCAAAAAATTTGAAATTGTAATATAAGATTCTTCATAAGCTGTTATTAAAGGAAATTTAAAAAGTGTGCTGTCTAGCAGCTGATGTGGAACATCAAAATTATTTCGTATAGAAAACATGCATGACAATTAAAAGGGTGGTGTATTAAATGAAATAAATATAGCATAATCAATAATAAAATATTTAAATTTTTTTTAAAAAAATCATTCTTTATTTTAAAGGCGCATTAGCTGTTTCAGACCAAAAAAAGTTAAGCAAAAATCCACAGTTTATTTTATAAGCGTCCAAAGGTAGAATTTTGACAAAAGTCATCAAAATTACGAACATTTCCAATGAATTTTAAATTTAAAATAATTTCCATACAAATAGTTTTAAACTTTGCCCTCTAGATTTTTTACTCAGTGGCGTACACTGCCTTTATCCTATAACCTATATTATTATAATATACCTATCAACTATAACATTATAATAGATGTTTGACGTAGTTGGTCATACACGTTATATCAAAATTGACAAAATTAGTTTGAAAAAATTGATAAACATACTTAAATACCTAAACTTAACTAACCTATTGAACCGCTACGAAGCTGAAATATGGAAACCGGAAGAGGACTTTCAGAAGTACTAGCTGCAGCTATACTAATAATTAATAAATAAAAACATCAATACTTGTGTCGTATGTGTTGTGATGTATATTTTACATTAAACTATTAAACAACTCTGTCTTCACTGAAATGGCTGTATGTAGTGTGACGTTGGTTTCTATACTAGTCTTTAACTTTAAGTAGGTACGATCATTTTTGAATTGAGCATATATCATAAAGTACATGCATTATATACCTATATTGCACTATCTATATAGCTGGTTACTCACATTTTTATTTTATCAACATAATCAACTTATTACAATGTTAGAGAGGTACTTACCCAATGTCGATAAAAAAAACTTTTTAATTCTGAAGTACCTCTGTGCACGTGAGACCGGATGCAAGACACCCGACGAAGTGATTTCCGCGGTTCGCTCAATACGTTAATGAAGACAAGCGATTTATTCACTAATAAACGTCGGGCGTATAATTAGGCGTATTTCAACGAAAAAAAATTACTAGAACGATAAGAGGTTATGAGTGAGTATTGACGACAGAGCTGTGGCCTGTGAGACTACACTATAACTCCGTGATCGGTTCTGCAGTGCCCGAGTACGCGGCGGCTCGGGTGACCGGAATTTGCTGAGTCTCAGTCTTTGCTTCTCCGAATCCCACGGTCACGTGTAGGCGGCCACAGAGTATTGCTGACACGGGTGTACATCAGGCGTCGTGTTTAAATACAAAACGATTCTGATGAAAAATCAAAAACATCGTACAAGTCAATGATAATGAATTTTGAACAGATATCTAGTTACCGACGACCTCCCAATATAATTGTCGTTATACAATAATTTCGAACAAAAAAAAAACAGTACTTCTATAGTTTTTTTTTGCCATATTCATAATTACATATTCTGATTTTTTTGTGAAATATTTTTAGTAGGTACGATTCCTTCTGAAAAAGTTTACAATGGGTGCATATTTTAATCATCGACTGTTAATTGAATATATAAGAAAGATATTTATGTACTATCCAGTAACTTTTTTAAGGACCTACCAATTCTGCATAATACATTCTCGTTTCTTCGAACTTCCATAGTTCCATAGTGTACCTATTCAAAAGTTTCTATTGTTGTGAATGATGAAATAACAATGATACATTTTCATGTACAATACACCTACTTATAAAATGTAGGTTTATTAGTAATTATTAGGGAACGGATTTTATTGTCAATACATATTTTTATTGAAATAAGATATTTATAATTTGATAAAAAATGTGTACGATTCAAATCATTCTAATTGAAACAAACCAACATTTATTTTACATATTTTTACGTATGAGTATTTTGGTAAGAGTACATATTTTTACATATTTGGTAATTTTAGTAATTTTAGATTTTTTCATTGATTTTCGATGACTAAACATTATCTGTATAGTCTAAATTAACAAGATTAGTAATTTTTGATGGCCCCCAAATATTATACGTTATCTAAATGGCATTTACGTACTTATTTCCGGCACGCAGCATGCCACTACACAGATTAGAACTAGTTCAGTTATTGTCGATATTGTAATGCCGGAAGATATAAATATAAAATAGTTGAAAAATAAAAAACACAGTTGAACAAATTCTGGATTTCAAACTATTAAAAACATCAGAGATATTTGAATTGGTAAAAATCAACAAGAAACTCTCAACATTGAATTCACTCCTTCTGATAGGGTAAACATGAATAGTACCTATCACATTTGTTGACGTAGAACGGTCTTTTAGTCAATACAAGATGAGTATTTTCCGACCAAACCGTCACAATTTTTAATTTGCAAGCCTTCAACAATATGTTGTTTCTCATTGTTTAGTTCCGCAATAAACTCATAGTTGTATAAACTAAAATTGTCATTTGTATTATTTGTATTTATAAAATATTTAATTTTTTTTTAATTTCCAATACTAATGCATTTTTTAATTTTTTTTACATATTTTGATAAAAATTATTACATAATATTGATGTACTTATTTTGATTTTTTCATTGCAATAAAGTCCGTTCCCTAGTAATTATTATTTGACCTAGGCTCTATCAAAATATTACATAACTAGTCCATTTTTACGAATTATTCGAGATTAATAGTGACTGTTCGCTTATCAACATAGTAATAGTTTAAAATTTCAATGGCGCCATTATTTAGATTGGAACGTAAAGGAGACAAGACAGGACACAATTTTCATAAAACCTTACCCTTTGGACTAAGCTAAATGCAATATATGTGTGTGAGAATTATACGATATAAATAAGTAGCATTTATATATTACTAACACATCAAGTATCGATAATAAATATGTTTTAAAATATAGTAACTGTAATATAGTTTAACTCTAGGTATAGTTAGCAGTTAGCTCTTGCAGTTTGAGAGACTACTTATTTATTTTTCTATAGAGTTAATGCTCTGCTGTTAACGGTGTGCGTACAATGTACCTACAAATAATATGTACAAATATGATTAGATACAAAATATATTATAAATTAATATTTACTTTCAATGTTTTATTACCGTCGTAGCGTCGTATAGATTGTAGATAAAAAGTATAAAATATAGGTACCTATACTTTTATTTTATATTATAATATATTAATACTATAAAATGATGACATGAAGTTTGCACTCGCTTTCTATAACATAAGTAAAATAACACCATTATAATGTAATATTATTACTTATAATTATGGTCATTAAAAACTCATTATATATTTCTATAATAATCGTCTCAAAACTATGTTTTTAATGTTAAGAGGAAGTCTCATCGATCATATTTTACAGTAAATGAACATGTTGACGCAAATAAAATGCTATAATACTACTTTTAAGCAACTATTAGGTATAGTTGTAATTGATTAGACACCAATATTGTGTAAATTAAAAAGAAAATTTCAAAAAAGTAGGTATACCATACTATTTGTAATGCTTATTTTAAATATTTGTTTGACAAAAAGTAACAATTGTTTTAAAATATGTATATAATAATCATGTCTTTATTTTTTCCATAGGATAAAATATAATACAAAATATGTATAACATAAAGTTAAACAGCAAAACCGAACTAATAAGCAGAGTTTGTAAACAGTTGTGATGAGTTAATATCTAGTTATGAAAAATATCAAAACAATAAACAGAAAAAAACACAATTTTTTCTGTATTGCTATAACAATAATAAACAACAAAATTTAAATTTAAAAAAAAACAAATACTTAAACAATAATAAAATCTATTATTTTTTAAATACATTATTAATATGTCTTTTAAATTCCATATAGCTATTGAAATTATAAATTTTATTATTGTATTTACGCGTTAAGGAAAAAATTGAACTTTTGGAACCAAAAATTGTAGTACGAATAGGTGTTATAAGTTATATTTTTGTTTTGACCTAGTGCTATAATTATGTTCTATAACATGCTCTTTAAGATTAACTTTATACACGAAGACTAAATTATCTAAAATAGATCATGAAAATTAAAAACATTAAGTGCTTTGTATTTATATTGTACATATACATTTTAATTTTGTGAAATATACTTAACGAGTAAAAACTGAATATAATATAGGACAACATTTAAGATTCTCTCACTTTACCTTTATTTTCAGTAAAAAAATACATTTATAGCTCTAAAACCAACCTTTTTATAGCCGTAATATAATATAATTCGATCTGGAGATTAAAAATGGATTGTTTTTAAGGAACTATGTATAGGCAATATTAAGGCTAAATTGATCAATTATTACGTCCATCATACCGATCTCAGGGCTGTCGTTAGGTTTTTGAATGAAAAAATGAAAAAATCTTGATAATAAAGACCACTATCACCTACCTACCCACCTAACCACCTTTATAATAAAATTGGGTTGAAAGCCATAAGAATAGTAAAAAACACGAAGCCCTGATTTGCCGGGTTCATGCAACTGAGCTGTGTCAGATCTGCACCCGAACTGTGACTTTAACAAAAAGTTATAATTAATCAGACATTGTAATACAAGCTACGTTGCCTATGACAAAGATTTGTTTTAAAAAAAAATATATTTGTAAACAATGTATAATATGTCATATTTCTACTAATTATAAAAGTAATATAATATGTAACCAATGACAACCACTTAAATAAACAAAAAAATTTTCTATTTTTGTGAGCGAAAAAAATATGTATGTATAAACTACCTTAAGCTGGCAACAGGCTCTAAGAGTTGTAAAAATAAGCTGTAAGCAGTAAGCACTCTAACACCTACAAGTCTCAAGAAATCTATTGATAAATATTTTATTGAAAGCTGTTCAGTAGTTTTTGAGTGTGTTAACTTCAAAAAAAATAACATCCATTTTTAACTGTATAACCCAAATTCGCCTGTGAAAAATTGAAAATATATACTATAAAGTGCTATAAAGCATTATAGGTAGATGGATCTCGATTTTAATGAACCTTAGTTCATGTGCAAATCGGAGGAGGTGTACCTCGTTTTGTGAATTAATTCTACTGAGATGGACAATTTACCTGTATGGTTGTATAAGCACTTGGTTTAAATCAAACGTTATTGAAACTAGGTACTCTCCAAACTTTCCTGGTATCTCTAAGAACAATTTAAAATGTTCTCAAAATTAGTCAATTACCAAGAAGTTTTTAAGTATATATTATTTGAGCTACAAACATACATTCAACTCTCATAAACCTATTTTGTTAAAAAATATAATTTCTTCATACAATTATACATTGATGAATCGGTCATTTTACCTCATCTGCCTAAGTCAAACCAATGGCAATCATTCAGGTATGTTCAAAAAAAATACTAATTTTTGCTAATTATTTCCACTATTACTAAATTATAGTCTGTAAGATGTACCTAACCCAGAGGTATTCAAACTTTTTCATCCCACGGTTCCTTTAAGTCTTCACAAAATGTTGACGGCTCCCAAATTATAAATGACAAAAAAAATCAATGTTTATATGAATGTAATTTATATCTTATAATTTATTTACCATGTTACATGTATAAAAAAATTAAGGCTTTATTTAGAGAATGATTGTTGTAGACAATTCAACGTTTCGGTGTGCCTCAATGGTAGAAGTAAACGTTTTTCGTAAAAATATTTATTGGTTTTCAATTGTACTACGCGGCTCCCCTCGACAACTCTCTCGACGCGACACACATTTTGAATACCTCTGATCAGTCTGACCTAACCAATAACCATTTATAAATAATAAAAGTTTATTTCAAAATCATTGTGTGAGTACCTTTTCCTGAATAACTTTTCCAATTTTTCTCCTTTTTTGAAAACCTCATTTGCAATGTTACAAACAAATGAGCTAAATCGGTAAAGTCGTTCTCAAGTGATTAAGGAAACAACAAACAGCGTGTCAGCCTTTCATTTTTATTAGATAGATTATAATAGCATACTATATTAATATATTACTGTTAGGTATAAACTGTTGTGTCAATAGATAATGACTTAAAGTAGAATGGGTGAATAGGTTCATGGTATAAAAAGGCAATAGCATACAATTAATCTGAAGATTTTTAAAATGACATTGCATATAGAAAATATAATTTTATATGTAAAAAGTTGAATATCCTCGAATTTAGTATTTTTGCAGTATATTAGAGGACTCTGGACTGTACTTGCTTTACTCACTAGAAACTCTTTAATGAGAATTGTATTCTTAATAAGGTGAAAATAGTTTAATTTAAAATAAAAATTCTGGTGAAGTTACTTTTAGAGAATGCATAGTTACAGGCAATGTGTACATTGACTGGTCAATGTGTTCCTGCCTGAGCAATGTAAACCACAAATATTTTTTTTTAATTAACCAACTAATATTATTTTTATTATTTTTATAAATTATAATCATTACCTATTTATAGTATTAATGTTTTTAAAAACAATCATTATTAATTTTATTCATATACCATAATATTACAAATATTTTGATGGAATAATAAAAATAAATTAGCAAGTATCAACATTTTATTTGTATAATAAATTATAATTTTATTATTACCTATTTGTTTGAACATGATTTAGAAGCATGGCACTTGGAATTTCATAGTATGTTTGCTTTTCTACACTTGATTTTTAAATATGTAGTACGATAAGTAGCAAAATTAAGTTTATATACAGAGTTTCAAAAAATTCATAGTTTATTGTATCATGACACATGAATAAAATTTATAATGATTGTTTTTTAAAAAAAAATTCAATGCTATAAATAGGTAATAATAATAAAAAATAATATTAGTTGGTTAAAAAAAATTTTGTGGTGTACATTGCTTGGGCAGGACCACATTGCCCGTAACACATACAATAAACTTATTGACATTTTGTCCTTTTGACAGCATATAATACATACAATAGGTCATGTAAATCATATTGACACATTTTTTATTAGTTCGTAATTTTTTTAAGACAATATTAAATTTAGAAAATATGTATGTACAACTGTACAAAATTAACTTCAAGCTACCAGCTATGATTCCTGTGTCAGCTCGTTACTAGGTGATATTATCTAACCTATGTAGATGACCGTGGTTGGTACTGACTTAAAATTCTGAATAACAACAATACATATTTAATTAAATTATCTGTCACAATTAGATGATTTAATCTTTGTTTTTCTTTTTTTTAAGAAGGGATTCGCCAATTTCATGCCATTAGTAGTATTATTCAGATAAATGATTTCATAAAAAAGGTAAAATTTAACTTCCAATTTCATGAATACATATTATGATATCATAATTTTACAACCTAATTCGAATGATGATCAAATATTATTAATTTTCACAAATTACCTTTTAATTTATCAAATAACAACATGGTAGTGTAGATTTATAAGTAAATGATCTATTTAAATATGTATACCTGTAGACCACTTAAATATGTTGACTATTTAGTTGTTATATGAATTATCATTTTTAAACAATGAAAAAAATTACATATTTCGTCAATGCTGTAAAGTTCAGTAGAACTAAGTATGGTTAATTTAAAATAGTTTAGGTAAATATAAGAGTAGATACTTAAATCTAATCTTGTAGGCAATAAAATGTACAACAAAATCATATTAATGATTAAAAAATTTTATAACAATTTAATAATAATAATAAAAATAAATATTATAAGCACGCCATAATATAACTCAAAACTTGTTATTACACAATTTAAAAAATCTATTGCTTCCAGTAAAATAAATACTAAGTTTATCAGAAAAAAATGAATAAAAAATAAATAAATGTTCTTATAAATTTAAAAATGTAAAAAATTAAATGTTAGTTTATAAAAAGATTATTTTCTATTAATTAATAAGTAGATGTTAAACAACATTTAGATAAAATAAAAATTAAATTAAAATAATTTTAATAGATATGTTATATGAAACAGGAAAACAATTATTTTTGATAAGAATAAACATAAAGACATTAAGACATTAATTTGGTTAAACAATTTTAATTTTAAAACTTGTTTTCAACTGGTATTCAGGTGGCTTTGATTATAAATAGAAATATTGATTTAATATATGTTCACTCGATGTTAAAAAGCTATCATAAGTAACTACATAAAGACTTACAAAGCTTCATAATATGCTAATAAATTTAAATTATTAATCAATAGACAAAATATAGTAATTTATGAATCTGAAATGTTTTTTTTAGTTTTTTTTTCTTTTGCAATAAATCTTAGTAAAAATAATTAACATTGTTAAAATATGTTTGTACTTATGATAAATGGAAATATGAGTAATTTCCAGGCTGACCCTGTTAATTAATTTAAATAAACAGGTCGATAATCCTATAGTTTCTTAATAAATAAATATCAAAGTTTAGGAAGCACCAATAAGAACAGACCTCAAAATATATATTTTAGGTGAAGCTGCATAATATGAATATATTTTGAATCTGAGGAAATATCAAAACAATTTTTTTTTAATAGCTCCTAAATAGTCATGGTTATGTGTTTATGCATAGTATACTGTAATATATATATATAGGATATATATATAATTTCACATTGTATGCAAATTTAATAACCCATTTCCAAAATAAAAATACATTTAAAAAAAGTAATAATCCTTTAAAAATAAAAATACTCAAGTACACTTAAAATCTATGAATACAATGTTTTTTCCACCCATTCTTCCATTGTAAATGAGGCAATATTTTTGTTGTCAGGATCGCGTTCTTTGAACATATCTAGAAATTTAAAAGTTTTCAATTATATTCATAGATAATACTATTATTTTATCAAAGAGGTAAAAAAAAAAATAATATTATTGTAAACTTTATATTAGGTAGGTTATGAAAAATGAAATAAATTCAATTTCAAAGTATCTTCTATTATATAGAATACATCAAATCTTCAGTCAAATAACAAACTAAAAATGTATTTACTTATACATTTTTTTCTATAATTATAGAAATATTAATTTTATTTATTTATTAAATAATTGATACTTAATAATTTATCATTAATTAATTTATTAAATAATATATATGAATAATATAAAAATTTTCCCAATTAAATAAGCTTTTTATGGCAGGCTACAAAGTGTTTAAAAACATTTAGAACAATACAGAAAAATACGATAATGGCCATAAAGCTTAATCATCAGATCGATTTTAAAATATTATTTTCTGGGTTATGTTGAATAAATATTTTGATAGTTTACTAAACCGTAATATGGCTTGTTGGGTTATTTCATTATTTGATCTAAAATGGGTGGTTAAACAAAAATCAAACCATTCTTGAAAATAAATGTCTAATTTTAGGGAGCTTAATGAATTCAAATTTAACTTACCAATCATAGTTTTTAATCTTACGGCGCACATGATGAAATCGTCAAACATTATATTTCCATCTTTGGTTGCGTACCGATGACACATAATATTCAGAATGTGTGTATTCAAATGGTACCCAACTGAATTCAATGCTTGCCTTAATTCAAATCCATTTATGTAACCCTTGCTTTCTTTGTCATACATTTTAAAGACAGTCTAAATTGGGACACATATATTTTAAAATATTTTCATACTCAAATATCAGTTTAAGTTTCTAGCAAATATATTCACTATTTAGCTAAGATTTATTACCTTCCACTGTCTGATATCAATCCACAGACTTTTGAATTCTTCAAAACCAAGTTTACCTGAACGATCCCAATCCATCATAGCAATCATGCTACGGCATACATCTTTAGAGAATCCTGCTTTTTCCATTTCTGAAAATATTAATTTTTTAGTACAATGTAATTTAATCTAAGCTGGCTAGAAATTACCAACATCAATTACCAACATCAATATGGAATTTAATTAAATATCACCTAATTTTAAAAATAAAATACTTACTGAATGTAGAAGCTAAAGGCGATCCCTGACAGAAAGACTCACAGAATGTCTGAAGTAAGTTGACAAGGAGATTATCTCCAGCAGTTGTATTACTTGCCACATCTACAAATGGTATAATCAAATGGGCAACTATGTTAGTTAAGGTTCAAACTCATGCATACAATCAATAACTTTACTATTTACAAGAGTAAAATAATATGATTAAAAAATTATTCATTCTAATTTTTTTCTGGAATTAACATTTGACTGATACTAAAGTATGTCTTAAGCTCTCATAATTTTTTTCTCAAGTTTATGTGGTTTATATTTATAAATGAGACCAAGATGAACACATACTTATAAGTTATAACATTTAAATGTTCACATATAGAATTATCTTAAAAATAATTGAAAAAATGTGATTATGAAAACAGTTGAATTGTTAAATCAATTAAATATTAAATTAACACATATTTTAAAAGGCGGTTCAATTCAGTTAAAAGCTTAACAAAACACATTGTCACTGGTTAAGGGTGTGATTTAACATTAAATTAACATACACATATCAAACTCTGAGTTTATTATTTAGAGATCTGCCACACACTGATACATTGTATTAATTTTGCTATGAGAATTTAATGAAAATATACACCTAACCTAATCTGTACTTATCATACAAATTACAAAATGTACGAGATACCTAGTATACATTTGAAAGTAAATTCTTAAGAATATAAGATTCTTTATTTTATTGAATAGTTAAAATAATAGTATTTTATACCTGAGCTAATGGATTACTGCTTACGAAACTTGTGATTAAAAAAATAATAATAGTAAAATTATAAAACTTGATATTAAGACAGGGAAAAAATTATATGTTAAAAAATATGTATAAATGAGATAGCAATTCAATGTGTGGCGTCCTTTTACCTACAATACATTATTTAATTAGAAAACAAACTATGTTATGTTTATGTAAATAAGTTTATAAAATGTCATTAATAATTTACCCTAATTCTGTTTTTATGTTATAATACATTTTGAATAATAAATACGCAAATAAAAATGAATTGTATTGAAGTAGATACATATTTTTTTTGAATATGTACACTTGTTCATAGATTTTTAACCTACCGTTTCTCATAGCATAATCCAAAATATCTTTAAGTTCCATCCAATCAACTTCTTGGTCATCACCAGCCAATTTAAGGAAGAATTCTTTAATTTTCTCATTAGCTTTATCAACTTTATCTGGCTCAGGCTCTTGTTCTTTAATCTAAAAAAAAAAAAAATGATATTTAAGTAATGTAATGTAACTTAATTATTTCTAATACAAATAATAATACATAGAGCATATTAGTACTACCTTCACATCGACTTCACCCATTCCTACTTCATCATCAAGCTCCCTATAAAAATATTGTCGATTAGAATAACAATAAATTTGAAAAGCTAATAATAATTATCACTTACGCCATGTTATTTTCATGTTCTGAGAATACTCTGAGTAAAAATTCACCTTGGTCATTTGGGTCGAATGTGGAAGGCACAATACAATATGTACCGGGCGGTAGACTGAATCGACTACTGATTTCTCTCAAGTTAATAAAAGTAGGACTTCTTGCTGTAGAAGCATTATACTTAAAAAAATTTGTGTCAAGTGGTTTCGGTAAAGAGTCTGGGTTAATGAGCTATAACAAATGTTATTTTTTTCAAATATTATTCAAATAAAGCTGCATACTAAATATAGCTTGCATTACTAAATTTTTAAACATATATTTTTAGATTAACATTCATGCTTTTTTCTTGATACCTGATATACAGCAAATCCAATTGTTAAACATTCAGCTCCTATCTTTCGTTGGGCACGTCTATTTTTTTGCATCAAAGCAACAATTACGGTACACTTACGCTCTTCGTCCTCTTCATCAGGATCTTCTAATGTAATGCGATACTGAGGGTTGCTTGCAAATGTTTCTAAATTCAAAGTAATTAATATAAATTATTGTTATACTATGATAATTGTTGATAATAGTTTCCAAAACTATACCTAGAAAATTACGACATCCACCAGCAGTAGCACCTCGGACCCATTCACCCTCAAACACACTCATTTCCCATCTTTTATTGGAATCTTCACCAAGCTGTTCTTTGGTTAGCAGATCAGGATTCAAATTGCAAATTTCCAACCGAGAGAAATATTTGACAAAATCTTTGTACGACATCCAAAACTCACCATCAGCATCAAATATCAAACCTAATGATTGTTTGTCGGACTCAGATATAAACCTCCACTCAGCGGATCTATAAAAAATATTTAGAATTTTTATTAAAAGGAATAATAATACTTTTATACTCTACCTAGTCAATAATATTATAACACAACAACTTGGGAAATTAAATAATGCCTACTTATCACTCCAAGGGCCGTTCCATTCTGCTTCATTACCCCATGGATTTCGAAGTCTGAGCAGAGGTATTTTACCCGTTGTATTTGGAGTTGTAATGTCCACATATGTTACCCTGGTTATACTGTACGCATGACCTTTAACCAATCCTTGTGGTGTTTCCATCTCAGTAACGCTTGGGTCAGCCTTAAAAAATAACAAATGACAATATTAAATCATATCTTCTGGACAGAATAAAAAGTGAAATTACAATTTGTGTTCGGGAAAAAATTAGGACTGTCAAATTATAGCTATCCAAGTAATAATATCATAATTGTTGATAAATAAACTGTTTAAACTAATTAAAATTACATAAAAATGGAAAATTATTTTTATCCAACTATACATAATATTGTACTATAATGAAGCGGAATAGACGCTTGGGAATTGGGGAGAGTAAACATAGGCTCTACTACTTGTATTACCTCTCTATGCCATAGAACCAGTGGTTAATGGCAATAACCCTGTATAGAGTAAAATTATATATTATGTATAAAAATTATTTTTCAGACTTTTATTAAATCTAATACATATAATTTTTTTTATTTTACCTCAATTGAACAACCCATTAGTGATTGACGTTGAAAAGCTTTCAGCATGATCGTGAACAAATTGGGTGGAACTTCATTTAATTCATACATTTCTGACACACCACCAGTGAAATCCTCCATAGCCTCACATGTGCTACCTCCTTTTAATGCTTCATATGATCCATGAATTCTAGAAGATAACATATTTTTATCATCCTTAATATTTTGTATAAATAGTATAAACAGAAATAAGATCAAAGAGACAGCATTAAGCACTTAAAATAGGTACAATAGGTACATACTTGACAATAGAAATCATCAATAAATATTAAAATTGTTATAACATTTTAGTGACCAACATTATATCAAATTTCAAATAACAATAATAATTCAGAGCTATAATAGCTAATAATTATAGCCTATAGGAATTCTTAATGCTCAAATAATTATTATACTACGATTTTATTAAAATAGTTATAATTTAATTAGTCAAAGATCTCATACGGGTAAAAATAGATTTGCCTTATTGAAATGTCAGTGGAACATCAAAACTATGCCAGATGAAGTAATTTATGAGTTGAGTCTAAACAATGGAAAGTTGGATGGATTTTGTGTTATGGGTGTTAATGACTTTGAATTTGTATTAACAATATAGTAAAGTAATATTTAATAATTTTAATCATATAAGAATGCACAATATTATATCTAATTGTAATAGCTTTGATGATATTTTAAAATTATACAACACACATATTTATTCTCAATGGTAATAACTGCAGGGCTTAGTTTAAATGCCCTAAAAACTATACAAAAATGATCTACAAAATGGAAAAAATGCCCTAAAACCATGACCCAAACATTTTTTAACACTTCTTATCACAAGAGCACCCGCAAAAATATAAACCAGCGTCTAACAGGGGGGGGGGGAGGTAAAGTCAAAAGCTTCTTATAATACAGTACATTTTTTTTTTATTACAAACCTATTAACATTATTTAATAATGACTAATGATGAATGGTTGAAACAAAATTTCTTAAGCTAATATTTTGAATTCAAAATTTATTTAATCTAAAAATGTATGTAATGTTTAAACCTGCACTAAAAATTGACTAATTGTCCTAACACGTTTACAAAAATATGACGAAAGTATGGGGGGAAAATGTGAAATACAAGGTTGTTTTTTGTTCTCTGGAGTAGGTATGAAACGAATTTTGTACTAGAAAAACATTGCTTGAGACTTCTCAAAAATAATAATGCGTTTTGCATTAAAATCCATTTTGCAAAAAAAGATATTAATTAAAAGGACGTTAAGCGGACATTTGTTGTACAAGTGCGTAATTTAGAAAATTTTACTCTCAGCAAATCAGGTGTAGCTGCGTTAGTTTAAAAATTTGAGTGAATTGACTTCTTATACAATTTTAAAGTAAGAATATTATCTAGGGTATCTTATAGGTTTTTTATTATATTTTAATATTAATGCCATTTATGAGTATTTTAAAATTGTAAATTGTCCGTACATCTTAAAATATTCATAACTCGCTTTAAAATTAAAATATAATAAAAACCCATATATATGCCCCACATCAGGTATGGAAAGTCCATGGCAATAAAAAATGTTGATGGCACGTTAAAAATAAAAATATTTATACTATACCTAATATAAAAATATTATTTTTATTTTTAATAATAAATAACATCACAACGTATGCATTAATATCTTCAGATAAAATTTAAAATCATATCAAGAATTGAACGATAAATAGACGTATGCTTATAATTCGTACCTCAATTTTTGTGTACCTTTTTTCATAGTTAAATGGCGCACTCAAAAAAAAATGTTATTTTTGGCAAGTAGGGTCAAAATAATTTTCTGCCCCTTGCCTAGATAATACATGTTCCTTTAAATGTTATAACAAGTCAATACACTCTAAGCTGTAAACTAAAAGAGCTAAACGTGATCTGATGAACTTAAAATTTGCTATGTTGCGCATTTGTAAGACGTAACAAATGCACATGTGTTGTTTCCGTCTGGCAAATGTAAAACATAGGAAAAACCGTATCGCGCGGGAAAGAATCGAGAAGGCTTACTTAAGAAACGAAATTTTCACCGCATAAAAAACAGAACCATGACTGAAAAATATCGTTGTTTTTATTATTTCGATATCGGGATTACAAAGAAAGTTATTCATGTTAGAAAAATACAAAAATAATAGATTTTGAAACAATATAAAAACTTTTTTTGTTTATTAGGTTATGAGTAGGTACCACGTATAATTTAATATCGATGTCACTATCTGTATTAAAAATAATTAGATTAAAAGTAATTCTTACATCTTGCCCCGGGTGGGATTTTATTCTAGGGGCGAGCTTGTTCACAAAACAGATTATGTCTATAGAATTTTAGCAATGTGTTAAAAATGTTATTTCTTATAATGTAATTAAAATTCTAAAGCAAAACGGGGTTGAGGGGGAGCTCCTCTCAACTATTAACAACAGATGTCAAAGGCTGTAATTTTTTTTTTACACAATAATAGATACTATATGTTCTATAAAATGTAAATTATATCAGGCAGAAATCAAAATGGGCACCACTGCACAAAAAAATTACATTACATTGATGGTAGATACAGCAGTAATCCGGTGGTATTGGCTTTTAAGGGGGTACTTATATCTAAATAATTTAAACTGCTTACTTGGCATAGGCTTTCTCCAAGAGAGCACTCCAGAATTCATTTTCAGTTGCTGAATGAAGAAATATTAACTTTCCATGATAAGTCGGTAAACGATCGTCAACAACCACGTCAACCCACCTGCCATACTGCCAAAATCT
Organism: Myzus persicae; assembly: GCF_001856785.1. Classification (NCBI taxonomy): domain Eukaryota; kingdom Metazoa; phylum Arthropoda; class Insecta; order Hemiptera; family Aphididae; genus Myzus; species Myzus persicae. The sequence continues at coordinate 155,114 of NW_019101621.1, forward strand.
GAAATAACCGAAAATTATATAATACGATACACACATTAACTAAAATTAATAATACATTTACCTAAAGTGAAATATTCCCGCGTATTTATTATCGAAACCTTGATCATTTGGTACTACTTGATAAAACAGTTTTTCGTTCAAAGTCAAATTGGCAACGGCAGCTAACAACCAGCAGTCACCTGTCAAAATTAACAAAGACTTGTATAAAGTTTAGAGTATCGACCTAATCTATTATTATTTAAATTCAATGTTTCTAACGTAAAATAAATAATACAAACAGTTTTGTATATTAAAGTTTTTATTCTATTTACCCAATTCTCCTTGCTGTACATCGAATCTTGAAGCCCCTTCAATAAATAACTGCGGATTACTTGCGATCTCCTAAGGATACAATTCTTAGTGTTATTTAATTAAGTGCTCAGATGTTAACTGTTAATAAAAACATTTATTTAAAATCTATATGCTTACGCTTGGTCTTCGCCACTCAAATCGTTTATCTGGCGATTTGCTAAAAAATAACGAGGAATCAACTGTATCAAAATCCGGATCCTCGAAAAGTGCTCCTTTTTGTAGGCATTGATCTCGGAGTACTTCAAAGTCCTGGACATCTCCAGCTCTTGGTCGAAAACCAGAACCCCGTTCGCCAATCTTAAACATTTAAAATACAATTATTTCATTTATTTAACAAATTTTAACATATTTGTTCACCAACCACGATCAAGTTTACTTTTATATGAGGTATATTTCAAACATTAAAACATCCATTATTGTCTTTTTTTGTGATTATATAATTTGCGTTGCATTAAAGTAAAGGTCAATATTCCCCTGTGGAGTTAACGTTATAATAGCTGACAGGCTAAATGTTTCGGCTCATTATTTATCGAATTAAGTTTATAAAAATATAATATAATACATTAATACCTATTACGCGCATTTCACATCGTGTCATATAAAACACTTATGCCTATAATTGTTTTAATTTTAACACTTCGCAATATTGTCAAACTTTTAAAATGTCATAGTCCCAAGTTAATATTTATTACTCATTAACGTTTCGGTGTAAACTATATCGAACAAATCATTTTTTTTAAATCGTGAAACATATTATATTGTTCACCAACAAGGTGAGTTACAATGTGACATAACGTTACATGATCATAATACATAAAAATCAAATATTTAGTACATTTTAAGGACTACGATTTCATATTTCCGCAAAGCGGAAGTATATGCGGATGAATTTGTACGTCATTTCTGTAAATGTTGTTTAAAAACTCAGGCATTCAAAAAAATAAATATATTAAACATTATAATATTATGATTTCGTATTTTATTATATATCATTAAGTAAGTACCTAAAATATTTAGTTCACGATCAGCACAAATAATAATTTCCATGATATATAATATTTTGTCTGTTGTTGAAGTTGATAATTTATTAGGTATGTTTAACAACTATAATTAACAATGCATTTTATATTCACGACAAAATATGCGCTTTGTATATTAACGACAATCACGATACGACGTCAGACAATCAACTCTAATTTCCGTACCTATGTATCACAGTCTTCATTGGTGTAGGTTGTTACCGATACAATAGTCATAAGTGTCAAATAAGTCGAATAAAAAAAATAATATCTATGAAAACTTTAGTATGTACCTAAATAATTCCATCAACATAGAAACTGAACTAACAGCTTTTTATCGGCTGAGAAATTAAAAATTAAAAATACAGCAACACGAGTCAACAAAACTTTCGTTCAATTTGCGTACATGTATTGAAGCAGTTTAGTAGCTCAGCAGGGCTAACTATTAATTAAGTTCAATAAACACATAGATACGTCATATAAAAACTTGCGATTACATAATACAGGTTGTCGCAATTACGCAATACATACGATATTGATAGAGAAAAAGTACGCGTTTCGACGTTGTATCGTCTTAAGTATAGTAACCCTAAGACTCGTATACAACATTTACGTGTTACTGTGCGAAAACCGAATTTCGAATTTCCATGTTGGGAAGAAAACATAAGTACATCGCGACGACGACCTGTTGCTGCATAATATGGAAAACCGACTTTAGCGGTCCACGTCGGTCGTGTGACATTTGTAGATACTATATCATACAATACCTACGTAACAATTAATAAATATAATGTGTGAAATTTAGGTAACGAAAACGTGTCATTCGCAAGCCTCGACGGCAAGCCGAACACGGGAATGCCTACGCTTTACTATGGAGGAAACGAAACGAAAAAAGGAGCGGTTCGAGTCGAGTGCTGTGCAAATTTGACGAGTTCAGACCCGTCCAAAAAACCCCGGGCAACGGTGCGGTACTCGACGTGTAGCTGTATACGTCAAGTGCGATGCATAGTACAAAAAAAAAAAAAACGAGATTCAATCAAAACCGTAATGCTTACGTAGTAGACCAACGTTTTCCCTTGTCTGTAAGGCATTTGAGCGGTGGTGATTCGCCGGACGAATAATTATCACGATATTATTGCAACGACGAGCGTCTCGGTGTCCGCAATGATAACACTCCTGGCCTAATAACAACACTGTTGTACCGCGTCCTTATAACACGGCGTTCAACGGCCACGGTCTGACTGCCACTGAACCCTAACCGGAGAACGACGAAACGCGCGTGATGATGATAATTATTATTGTTATATTTTTCGGGGCGAAGCGAAAAAGGCGTGTCGTCGTCGTCGTCCTGGGCCGCAGTCGTCGACGCCGCGTGTCTCGCTTTATTGATCGCCCGTACCGGTCGGACGCAGGGATACTCAACATTCGGACGAGTGAGTGCGGCCGACTCTTCCGCCAGAACAGTCGAAAGACCGTTGTGAGGGATTGGGGGGGGGGGGGACCTCAAAGGGACGGTTTGTTACACACAATGGCATTGCACCGGGACGAGACTGCAAGCGAATGTTGACCGTTACACACTATTGCAGGTTGTACCTACCCATCGTTTATCTTCAGAAATCGTTCCGACACAATTGTACGAACGATGACTGATACGAATACGATTTTTAGCGAATGATAATAACTCGGACTTGCGGATGGGTTCGTAGCCAGGATTTATTTATTTTTTCTGGAGGGAAAGGGTTCCATGTTCAAAAATATTACAAATTATCAACAAAAAGATTTTGATATTTTATAATTTTTAAAAGTAAACTTCAAACATTTTATTATTTAAATAAAATTCAAAATATTACAAAATACAGAATAAATACTATACAAAAAAAAAATACAATTAATAATTGTGGTATTTATTTATATTATGTAAATATTAGTATTAAGTTATAAGTGATATCGTATTTATAGGTAATAAATTATAGGTGTTACGAGTGTTGAAAACCCCCAAAAGTATCAACAGAGGTTTAACGATCGTTTTGGACATTAAAAAGTGTAAAACACAAACTCTACATAATCGTTTAATGCTCTGATGTCTGTTAACTGGGAATTAACTATTTAAATAAAAGACGTGACTGATTTGATTGCAAAATCAAATAGAACATTTTCATTATAAATTATAAAAATATGATTTATCTTCGGGTAAGAATTAGAATCACACGCGTCTGCATTGCCATGTCTGTGATGGTTTTTTAAAATATTTTTTAAATTTTATTCATAAATACCTAACGTGTTTCTTTAGTAAATTTAATAGGTATTTAAAATAAATGTTGAGATTTTTATTTTCTAAATGTTTTTTTATTGCGACTTTTGGTAACACTATTTTTTTTTTCAAACGATTTGCTTTCTTTACAGTTACAAGTATAATTAAAAATAATTAATTTTGATCATTAATATTGGTAAATGACAACAAGTTAGCATGTGCCATTAGCTGGTATTCACATTATTTCTATAGACAAATGTCTTTATTTTAATCAAACCCTTTTTCCCAAATTCAAAATGAAATTATCGAAACATGATAAAAAACAGATATTTTATGATATTATTCTAGTAAATTGCGAGAATAAATATCCCGATAATTTTGCTTATTCGTAATACGAGAAATTTTAATTTTAGCATCAAAACATAGATTGGATCAAGCCTGTTGAAAGATTGTTGAAAATGATTCGTTTGTGTTTTGTCGCATAATATAATATATGACATGTTATGTTTCAATTTTTTTTTGCAATACTGTTCGTATATTTAACAGCAGATGAAAGATAACGCTTAGGATTTGGCGAATAATATGACAATAGAAGAGTGAAGCTTAAAATATTTTCACAAAAAAGTATATAATGAAACTACAATACACATATTTTTTCTATAGCTGCCAAAAATGAAGAACACTACTGAAATCTCATGAACCATTTCTAAAATACATATTATAATTATAAATATACACATATAGGTACTATATATTATTTACAAAAGGCCCCGCGCATTTCTTTTAAGTACCCTAATTATTCCAATTTTCCAACCAATTATATTGAAACTGAAATTTTTTTTATATTAAATTTTCAAACAGAAGAAATGTAGAACTTTGTTGGAATACACAATGAATTGTACACTTTTAAAAATATCGTTATTTGTAGGTAATTGACGAATTACTTTAAAACCGATTCATAATCAATAAAACTGGTACTCACGATGTCAGATGTATATAAAAATATCGTTATTTGTAATTGACGAATTACTTTGAAACCGATTCATAATCAATAAAACTGGTACTCACGATGTTAGATGTATTTTAAAATATCGTTATTTGTAATTGACGAATTACTTTGAAACCTATTCATATTCAATAAAACGGGTACTCACGATGTTAGATGTATTAATTGATGTACAACTATTACACATTGATTGACTTTGTTCACGACTCTCGTTATTTTGATTTAATGGCGCATTAGTAGACGGGTTTTTTGGTCCAGGTTCAAAAAAACTACCAAGCTCACTTATTCTCATACTTGATGATTATTTAAGTATGAACAAAATTAAATGAAATAAAAATTACGTTTTTGTATAAAAGGTGTCAATTGTCGACTGACGACTAGGCATAGGATTTAATTTTCTGGGCATCTTATATGCGCAAATGTATGATAAAAAAATATAATATTTACGATCTAGTTCTGTCGATAATGGAAAATATTGTGATTGTTATATTTAAATATTAATTTATGTGTATACACTATAATGAATATTGTGCACTTCCTTATCTATACGATTGTATTATGCTGGTTTTTACATATTTATGTGCGTGTCAATGTTTTCTCAACACAATTTAATATTATTTTGATTTACATATTACTATTATTATTAGGTATATTAGTTGAACATAAAAAAACGTACCTACATAGCAGAAAAAATTTCAAGGGTCCGGGACTTGTATGCATTCGCATATTTGTTATGGTTTCCTACGTAGGTACTATTAATATGCTGACTGAGAACAAAATACGTTCCATAATATTGTGAATTTAAAAAAAAACTATTTTTTTAATACATATATTTTAGTTATATTTCAATACCTAAATTTAGCATATTGTTTTACGGTTAGAGAATGTTTTAAGGTTTTAATAACATATTAACTATTTATAATTTGGGCTTATCGCGTATAATGTATAAAATAAAAAAAATTATGTATCACGTTTTGCAGTCTTATAACTGAGCATGTATTTTAGTTAATAATGTTTTATGACGCATCTCACCGATACAAAACCAAATATTACCCCTTTGTGTGAGACAAATAATGATAAGTATAGTATAGTGGATTTAATAAAAACAAATTATCAACATTCACCGTATCATACCTTTAAATCTTAAATCATAAGGTCATCGTTGGTTAAACTCTTGAACAAGCTATGTATATAACATAGCTTTACAAACTGAAAATTAAGTTTATTACGTTTATATTATAAAGTAAAGCAGGCCACTAAAAATTTAATTTTCACTTCCCCTCTCCCAAGCAAAAATTCTGAGTATACACTCCTAAAAAAACGTCGTATAGTATCGAACTCAATAAGCAAAACTGACTATTTACTCAAACGCCAATTGACGTTATTGTACATTGTACGGGTTTTTTTAAATATTATAATTATATTATGTTCAGCCGATCCGGTAATATTTTACTTTAAGTTCGTCCTACGAATTTTACTTATATTCAATCGACACAATCGGTGAGTATTGATATTACAATAGGATGACTAAATTTTTATCCGAGTGGTGAGAACCCGATTTGTGTTATGTGATATTTATATAATATTTTTCAATAGTGTTGCAAACAGATCTCATATAATTGATTTCTAAACATTATTTTTTTATTATTTCAATAGAGCCATCTGCATCACTGTAATTCAGATAGCTGAATAGCTCAAATAATAAAGGTGAATAATTAAGCATAAATTCAACAGATACAACACCATGCATTACATACTACATAAATTAGAAAATTAATGATAATAAAGTATAATTTCTACGATAAAGGGATTCGACACTAGTGGTGCGATAAGAAATGTAAAAGAATATTGAATTCGTTATGAAGTTTAACTTAAAACATCGATTATCTCATTGTTTCAAATTCCAACTTTTATTTTTCCCTTAATTTAGGTTTGAAAATGTCTAATTGGAAGAATTTTTAAACATTGACGATCATTAGCGGAAAAAAAATAATAAAAGTGGGACGATCGGCCTCAAATAAACTTAATAAATAATTTAAATATGTTTACAGATTTCTTATCACACTACTAGTTTTTTTGAATGATGAAAAGTAGATTCATGCTTTTTAGTGTTAAGTTTTAAGCTTATGTTAAGTACTATTGTCTATTTGAAACCACTGATCGCTGACATGTGCGTGCAAGTGCGCGAGCGCCCCCTATCTCTTTTACCATTACTGTCACACACATTAATGAGTAATGAGTAGTGAATAATGATCAGGTACTACGCACACATATACATGACACGCAAGAACGCTCTTAAGAAATAGCATAAATTTAAATTCTTCAAAAAGGTCAAGTTTCGAATCAGAGTTTTCTACAGTACACAATGATATATAGGAAGTTCAATATCATAGCTAGGTAGCCCTATAGCAAAGGCGCAAATAAGGGGAGGCTACAGAGGCTAAACAATCCAATTATTTCCTAATTTTTAAAAACTCATTCAATATTATTATAATAGGGCTTCAGCCTCCCCCCCCCCAATCTCTAACGCTATTTTCGCCTATAAATTATAGGTATACAACTACCTATACATTATTATTATTTATTACAATAGGTAGAAAGTAGATTAGATGCAATATGGTACAAATATTTTTAATTTAATGATAGTAAATGTGGTATCTGTAAAAATAAATCATAGTATTAAAGACAAAATATATATAGTGGTTGGAACCAGTTATAATTTGAAATATTATATATTATTGAATAGTTATATGTAACTACGAAAAAGAAAAAAAAGTGTTATGACTATAAAAATTTGAAGTTAAGTTCGTAAGCATCTATGAAAGTGTATTTGTTAAATTATTATAAACAACTATGCGTATATCAGTCTACTCATCAACAAAATAAAAACTCCATGACAATACTATAGACATCTATTCTTAGCTCTGTTTATATAAGAACCAAATTTGGTTTTTATATCATAAATATTTATCAAACGATGATGAGTGTTGGTTGTTCTTGTTCGCACATATCAATTTGGTATATAATTTCGTAAAAATTATTACTCAACAAATAGTGGTACTTAAATCCTAAAATTAATTTATTATACAGAGTGTCACACTGTCGCCAAAACACTTATTGATTCGTGTTATTTTAATATGTGTGATACTCAATGTGTGGAAAGATTTTTCTTGAAAAAATGTAATTTAAATGTTTATGGTTTATCACTTTTTAAAGCTACCTAGGTACGACGAGTTATTCAATTTATATCAATATGATTTGTATACATTATAAGTGCATGTTTTGTATCTAGCAAACCCCTTTTTTACATCCTAGATCCACCCCTCGTAGGATACCGACCCCTTTACACTTAATATATCTCGGACATTTAGCGAAAAAAGCTATAAGCCAGTTAGCTCTTGAATATTTTATTCAAAAACTGCTAGAATGCAAACTGTAAATAAAGCTATAACTGCTAATAATAATTGAAAAGTTAAATACTCAATAAAACTGTGTAAAACACAATAGTTAAGCATCAGTTTTTTGAACGAAATATTATACGGGTATCGAAACGATATTCGAAAAAAAAAACTAAAAAGCGTTACCAATATTCGCATAACCGTTACATCAAACCCACAGTGAATATATTATAATATTTGTATGATGATCTGTGTGCAAGAAACTAAATGAAAAAATATATATAAAATTAAAATATTTATAAACAAATTTATAAATTTATAGTTTATAAGTGTACAGACAATGTATTTATAAATAAACTTTTTCAAAACGTGACTTGTGATAATAGTATTTATTATAGCTGTAATTTTTTACTTTCTCTATCTATTTCAACAATTAATATTTGATTGATGACTGATGTCCTCTACTTGAATAATTTATATAATTTCTAAACAAAGGCACTTTGGTGCTTGCCTATACGGCTATACTTATAAATAGGTAATAACTAATAAGGTATTCTTATTTATGAATTGGTCTTTACCCCCTCCATCCTTTATTTTATGTGTATACGATGTTAGATAATAATTCTTAGACGTGTCTTATAACTTATAAATTATAACCGTAAAAACCTAAATAATTAATTATGTTTATTTAATTGTATTTATTTAAACCTAAAATAAAATCTGAGACCATTTTACTGTTGTAACATAATATATTAAAAAACAATAGATGCTAATATCTTCAAAAATATTTATTTTTTTATGTCATATCTATATTACATATTATAATGATATATGTAATATGTATTGTATGTACATTGTACCTATTAATTAGTGTTAATATCCCAGTACCAAAGCTGAATTTTATTCATTATTGATAAAAAAAAAAATAATAGACTTTATTCTAGGTTCTATAATTAACTAGTAGGTACTATACTATGTTGTGTTGTAATTAAAAAAATTGTACGATTTAGCTAAACGACTGCCATTTACGTGCCTACGAACGGTGAGTGTATAACCCACTAACCGTGTTGGTACTCTACAGCCTAAACATACGTAGCTATAGTACTTTAAATACAAGCTCTTTAATGAAATTAAATTAGAATTCAAAATATTAACAAAAATTAACATTAGTATAGTTTAAAAAAAAAATTATTAAAATGTAATAAATTAATATTTTAAAAATAACTACAAGAAAAAAGTTATCGGCGGGTCATTCAATGATGATACTATTACGTAGATCTATATGTTACGAGCAATGTAGAAAACCGGGCAATGTGTACATTGCAGGGTCAATGTGGTCCTGCCCGGGCAATGTAAAACACAATTTTTTTTTAACCAACTAATATTATTTTTCATTGTTCTTAAAAAATATTATCATTACCTATTTATAGGAATGATTTTTTTTTTAAACAATCATTATTAATTTTATTCATGTATCATTATAATACAATAAACTATGCATTTTTTGAAACACTGTGTATAAACTTATTTTTCTTACTAATCGTACTGCCTATTTAAAAATCAAGTGTAGAAAAGCAGACCGATTATGTAATTCCAAGTGCCGTGCTTCTAAATCTTGTTCAAATAAATAGGTAATAATAAAATTATAATTTATTATAAAAATAAAATGATGATACTTGTTATTTTTTTTTTGTTATTCCATCAAAATATTTGTAATATTATGGTACATGAATAAAATTAATAATAATTGTTTAAAAAAAAATCAATACTATAAATAGGTAATGATTATAATTCATGATAATAATGAAAAATAATATTAGTTGGTTGAAAAAAAATTTGTGGGTTACATTACCCGGACAGGACCACATTGTCCGTAACATATACACCAATCGAACAACTGCGGAGTAATACAATTATTCGTTTAATATATTTAAAGTTTCAAAAGAAATGTATAATCATAATAATAGATGCGTACTTAATTGAAATCAGAAATATTCCAAAAAATAAAAAAGGAGGATATTCGTGAAACATAAATGCAATTTCGAAAAATTGGGTCGTTGAAATATTGTATTCATATTATATGAGTCATATACTTAAAAGGAATGCATAAATTGAAATTATTTTGTTTGTGGTACTAGATGCCTTATTTTTTTTTTAATAGAACTCTTATAAATGTATTAAATGTTCAAACCTCACGTGATGGATAATGCCTGAGAAACATAAAAGTAATTTAAAATCATTCATAGGTATATACGATGTACGTTAAAAACCGTTTTATGTGAATAATATATAAATATAGGTGTATTATACCATAAAATAAGCGACGGATTGATTATCTCTATATTTTTTAGTTAAATTAAATTCGTAAAAATAAAGTCTAACACTGATTGCCAACTTGTATCGTTCATATTATTATCTATGTAAAATGATGTTAGATATAATCTATTTTATATTTTAATTTTTGATTAGTGCAATAATATCATGTAGAGTACATATAGATAGTGGAGACTGGACTTCTGGAGATACATTTTTGATAAACTAATTAAATAGCCGGTTGCTCTGAAGAGTATAGTCTGTTATAAGTTGTGACATTGAAATGTGATGTGTGTGGTGTACGACACATTCGAGGTACATCAACATTAATTTCGTATTCAGGTCTTATAAATTAAATCCATAGCCACAGGATGAGACGGATGAGTATATTTTATGACCCATTCGGATGTTTTCTTTTTCTTTATTTTAATGATCCGTGGTCAACGGTAAGTAAATGTGTTTAGTGCTCACCTCCGCTCACCATGCGAGTTCTCCTAAATCTAACCAGTGGAAATCAAAAGTATAATCCGTATAGTCCATTTTAGTCTTATTTATGTTTAATACTTTCGTTTTACACTTTTCCATATATTTATAATATATGTATAGTAAATATTTATGAATTATACCTATGGTATGATTTTCAATAATTTTTCATTACCGAAACATTAGCGAAAATTAACGATTAACTATAATTTATGGTTACTTCTAATTCTAATTATAATATCCATTACAAACACTATTCCATTATTCCTGTACCCATCGTTTATTTATTCCACGTTTCCGTATTATGTGCATATGTGCCCACAGTTATACAGACGCATATCAGTTGAATCCCATTGACCCAAATTTACACCTAATTCGGTCCAAAAAATAAAATAATTGAGTAAAAAAAAAAATTTTTCTTCCGATTTTTCAGACCTCAGACTGTGTCAAAACAAACAATTACAGCTTTATTTTATTCATTATTATTAATATTTGTTTTTATTTACTAGCTTTCGATATTCAAATTATTACAAATTATTATTATCATTGTTAAATATCGTTACCGATCATCGATTATATACCACTGATTTATATTTTTATGAAAATTGTCATCTCGTCCTATGCTGTACATATTTCATACTGCTATAGTAATAAATCACGTAGATTAGTCATTATATAACAATGATACTTACTATTAGCTTATAAAGTAGTTATCAAATATACTATAAACATTAAATTCATCTTAAATGAATAAAACTTGGAAGTTGGAGTATGGTCTTAATTTTGAAACCTTTTTTTATTCCACATTGGCAAATTTAAAATATTATAGTAACATGTGGCCTCCCAATATATTATTACAATTAATATGTTACCATAATAAATTGAAAGTTTAGTAAATAGTAAGTACATGATTAACGGTATAATAATTATACATTACTTTAATACATTAATACAGCTTATTAAATTATTTTTTTATTTAACAAACAATAACATTTAATTGTTGGTATCTATGTTATTATTTATTAAACTTACTATTTATTTGAACAAAGATTAGAGTTCCGTAACATTATTAAGTAGGTACACAAATTACCTAGCTGTTCTATACCCGCTAGGTTAAAACTCAACTTCCACCTTATATTTATGACAAAATGAATTTAGTTTTAGTTTTGAAGTGAAAAGAAATAGTTTTTGAACTGCCTCTACCACACAATAATAATAAGTAGATACTTATATATTTTCAAATAAATAATTATGGTAAGTGTGCACTGCATCAACTTGTATCTCTCGTCTACCATTTATGGATATTATGAAAAAGGTAATTATTGATAAACTAAATGTATCATGGATACAAATCAAAAAATATGATAGGTGAGTAGGTGACCTACCTATCTTGTTGTCAATCCTCATATATAATAAACAAACAGAGATCGTTTACGACTTATTTGTGTGTAACTTCTTATTGAATGTCGCCGCTGATCAAGCTCATGCAGTATTTAATAAAATATGACATTTCTGGGCACAGCTCGAGATTTCACATAGGTTGCAACTCGCAGTACATGATCGTCGTCATACTACGTATTTTCACTCGACACCGGTACTGCACGAATACATGATACACCCAATTGAGATACGGTGGTCACGACAAGTAAGAAATTAATGGATATCAGTCACTTCAAAACGTGCCTAGGCAATATAAAAGTTATATTTTATGCAGTTGAATTACAGACCAGTATAGAAATGTTCCAACTCTAAGATTACATATAGGCACCTACCAACTACTAGCTATACATTATGCGTGGAAAGAGATTCAAATTATACATCTGAACAAAATGTTTTAAATCATGGTGCATAATGCAACATTTTTTTTCTGTTTATTTGGCACAAATTAGCATTAGGTTAGAAAACATAAATTATAAATTTTTATATTCATAGGTACTATACTATACTATGAAATATTCAATACCTAATATTTGTAATTATTTATTACGAAATGATAAATTAGTCCTAAGATGCTAAAATTATTTATTTAATCACTTAGATGTTATTTTATAATTTATATTAATTTAAATATGAGTATAGATATACCGGATATTCCAAACGTATTAAGAGTGACTGTTTAATAAGCCACTATTGGTCTACGTTAATAAATAATATTGTACATTGGTATTTAGATTACATTTTAAGCTAATCAGGAATCACATTTTCAAATTGCTCAGTTGTCTATGGTTATTAAGTATGATTTATGAATTAACAGAAAAATCAAGATTGGGCAAAATAGTTCATTAGTTATTTTGTTAAGTACCCAATAGACTACAAATGATTTCAGTTTATATGAAAATTGAATGCAATTTAATTTACACAAGTAATTGCAGAACATCAAACTAAAAAAATTTAAAAATGTGTAATGTTTAATACCATATTATATGTTAGAATAATGAATTTCGTTTTGTTGTACACCATACACATATAGGTAGGTAACTGTTTTATTTCTACGACTATTTAGTCAAATAATATATATATATACAGTATAATATCGTGTATCAGTACTTATTTCGAAAACACTTATATCTTGAATTTACATAGTAAAACAATTTCAACTGATAATCTACATTCCTATTACAAATAAGTAAATAACTCAAATGAAATAAAACATAAATAAGTAAAACACAAACGTATAAACGTAATGTCCACTAATAGAGAGGTAGTTTACTAAAATACCAACAGCCTGTATAAATTACTATAAAATATTCACATAAATTTCCGATGATTCAGACATCAATTATTATACCATTTTAAACTTAAAAAATAGACTCAAATTCAACAATTCTCAACATTTTAAATAGCAATTACGTCACCATTAAAATGTGTCATTAATTATTTATCCTTATTTTTCCTGTACCACTATGTCTATTTGATGTTCATAAAATAGGAGGTCTATTTCATAAGACACTGATTACTAGAAAAACTATTAGGTAACATTTAAAACAATTTTAAAAATGTCTTACTATTTTTACTATTATTATTTTTTATTATTTTTTTTATAACTACATATACAATTTAAATTCCTTATTTCAAAGCAGAATATTTTTCGGAGTATTATACCTACGTATAAAAATACAATTTTGGACGAGTAGTTCATAACTTATAAGTACTTACATGTATTTAATGTCTAGATTAGCACTATGGAGTGGCCACAGCCCACAGGGATACATGTTTGTCCAGTTCTCCGCTCATCAAACTTTAAATACTTATTACCTATTAACTAACATAAACTAACTAACAAAATTTGATTTTTAAAGACCGAAATACATCGAATAATATTCTGCTTCTAAAAAAATGATAACAATAAGAATAATAATAAAAATATTTTTTTACTAACAATTTTGTTTTTCAACGACTAATAAAAAATAAAAAATATTTTCAATAACGCATAATACAAGAGTGTTTTATTAGTGAAAAAATGAGTGTTATATGTTAAATGAATCCGTATACCTATATAAAAAGAAATTAAAAATTGTAGGTAACTACAGAGAACTTAGCAGTTAGAGTTAAGACGAATATTGAAAGTTCATTATTCGTATCGATATAATATAACTTAAGTATGTAATGTATTATATTATTTTATTATTTAACACGTATGAAATGTACCTAATACGTGAATGGTTAATATAATATTTAAATAACAATCGCATATTGAAAAAAAACTGCTGAAAATATTACATTTATCATTAGCTATGTATAAACATATGATAAATATCTTATTGTTTTCTTTCTACATATTATAATATGCACATTGCACTCTTTTACCTTTACCAGAGTATTATTATTTATTTTTCTTAAACAGGTTTGTATTTATCTGTATTTAAATATCTACTCGTTTCCGATTTTTATTTATCAATGGTTACATAATATTATCGTACTTACTTTGATAAATAAAATGTAATATTTTTTAGAATAACTTGAAATTTTAATCACCTAGCTATTCACAAATGAATTCATTTAGTTAACTATAAAGAATATATGATACCAAAAATCTCATTATTATATGAATAGTCATACATTAAAATATTATTATAATGCATAGAAAACAGTATAAGAATTATTAGGTTTTTTCTCATTGATAGTTGATACACCTATTTTAATGGATACTATATTTCCATAGAGGTTGAACTCTCAGTAATATAGTATTATTAAATTAATTCAACTTAACGATTTTGGCTTAACTTGTTTGAAATTTCAAACAACTCAAAATACTTTTAATTTTTTACTCAATTCACTGTAAAACATTTGTAATTTTACGAATCCTTATCTGTTATTACAGAGTTTTTGTCTCGCTTCGCTAACCTCAACGCAAAACATAGTGGTGTTTGTTCTATGGCGTGTATACTGTTTGAAAGTAATGATAAATCATCGTATTTGAAAAGTATTCCGAGTGAAGTTCATTTTTCCGTAATACAGGTACACACATGGTTTTTTTCCATAACTGTATACACCGGTAAGTTCCTATTCATTTCATAATATTCTATTTTTTTTTTTTATTATTACCTAGTAGAAAGTTGGAATAATATAGTACTCATAATAAATTTGATTAATCCTGTTTAACTGAACCTCATCACATTTTATCTAATGGGTAATTAAATTATAAATATGAATACTTTCACTGAAGCTTAAACTTTTAAATTTAAACGGATTCAAAACAAATAAATTACTTAGTATTTGGATACTTAAAATTATTGAATAATTTTGTTTCAAAATAATTTAAAACTGTAATGAACTACCTTCTAAGAATAACGTAAAATCAACTATCTATATTTATATATAAAAATGTACCTAAATTATCATAACAACATTATTTCTAAACTACAAATTATATTATGAAACACTCGAGAAAAAACTAGAGCAGTTACAACTAAAAAAAAATCCTTTGAAGGGGCTTGATGTATTTGATATTAATTTAGTATTTACATAATCACGTGCCTATAGAAATGTTTTTTAAAAAATGATCTTAGTATTGTTTCACTGCACACTGGGGATGTTAATTGTTATTTTATAAAATAAATAATAATTATGTCGTTTTAATAAATTCCATTGAAAATATTTTTGTTATAAATTTCACAACTTTTTCTCTCAAAATGTGTGCGTTAAGGGTCATAAAGTAAAAATAAATAAACAATTGTAAAACCAAATATTTTTTGATCACCGAAATGAGGTAGAGATATGAAAAAGACTATATAAAAACTGAAGGCATACAAGAAAATTAAAAACTCAAATAAACAGTGTGGGTTCAACTTCTTTAAAACTTAGAATAGTAACCACGTGTAGGTTTTTTAATGTACCATCGCGAAAACAATATAGGCACGATACATATATAGATCAAATAGATTTACGAATAATAGAAAACGTTTCCGTCTATTATCTATGTGAAGTCTCATATTATACCGCTACGTGGACTTCATTTCATTTTTGACTGAGAAAGAGAAAGCTGACCTGAATACCTTATGCATATGGAAACAGATGGTAAAAATTTTAATACAATACACTGGACAAAAATATGTCTCGAAATTTAAGGTTCAATGATCGTACCATACTAATATAATGCATATTATATTCATTGATTATATAAACTATATTGTTTAGATAATCAATGGTATATTGTATTTTTTGTTTATTATGATAATCTATTCTCGGTATTTTTTCCAGTTTATACCAATATTCTCGGTCATCGATATAATAATAAACAAATTACAAAAACAGCGGACATGAACGTAGACGTGGTTTTAGTCGTCCTAACATGAAAATATTTTTAAATAATTAGTCTAATGTGTAATAATATTTTAAGAAAACACTACAAATAAATTATGATCTGTTGTGAATAGCTATAGTAGTAATGTATTGTATGTCGAATTTAAGAAAAGATTTTTAAAAAAAAATCGAGATCGAGCATTTTAAGACACTGCGGAATGTATCCATCCATAAGAAACAGCTTAGCTTAAATAATTAATGTGCTGATTTCGATAGTATTTCTTCGCGCTTTCAAATGTTTTATAGAAAAAACACCATCGTATGCCGAAGTAAACGAAGCGAAACCACGAGTACTCGACACTCCGTTTTAGTAGGTAAATCTTGACTGCAGACCTCTGCGCTTTTACTATGCTTATTAAAATAAATTATTGTTATTGTTAGGATATTGAACGTTTAACGCGGTTAATTAGTTAAAAAGCGTTCTTAATTTATTTCATCGTTTCTATGTGACAATGTTTGTTCAAAAATATGATCATTTATTGTGAGACATTGTAATGAATATTGATGGAATTCAAGAATGCATAATTACAATTGGAAATTAGCCTTAAAATGTAAGCCAACAGATTATAAAACATAAACAACAATTGCATGACGCTTTTGGACTTTAGAACTTACTATCACTTACTATACTATCAAAATAATAACTTAATTGAGTAGTAATATTTTAAAATACATATTTTTAAATATGAATTAAGTATAATATATGAACCAACAAACTACTATACCCGTAGTATCAGCTCATAACAATCAAATTTATATTGATTATTTTTAATTTGGTTACGTAAATAAAGGCTTACGATAATATATTAGTAATAATCAATTGCGTATACTGTACCTACCGGCTACCAACAATTATATTTTACAAGGTACTCTGAAATTACGCACAGTAATTTAAAATAACTATATTTTTCAATCAACCATCATGATTTTAAATATTTTACGGTCTAGAATATTTTCAGGCGTACCATGTTAACCCACGCACTAACTTTATTGATCACATGCAAAAAGATACATTTTAGGTGATCAATTTTCAAACCATCAATTGATTTTAAATTTTTAAGCTATAGCCTATACAACAGATTTTTATCATGAATGCCGTGTTGGACTTTAACTGCGTTAATAATAATTGCTATGCACTAAATTACTTTTACAGAGTCAATTTTTAATTATTTTATCACTCACAGCGGAAACTTCCACAAAAAAACGGGTTTCAGAGAAGAAATTAGTATACGCGCAACTTCTAAGCAAGTGTTTTTTTTAATTTACCAATTTGTGAACGTATACGCCATTTCGATTTCAATTTAACACATTATTTCTAAACGATTGAACTTGTCAATTTTCTTATAACATAATATCCAATGTCGTATTACATTATTATACATGAGGAAACAGGAGATCAACTATCAAGTGTCACAAGTGTCACATATTATGGCGTTATCATCATCGTGAAAATGTAAAACCATAATCAGAGTCGACATAGACGATAATACCTATAGCAGTTGTAATATTATCAAATGACATTAAAACCGGTTGTTACTCGCACAGTCGCACGTGACAATAAGATTTTCATAAGTCATCCATGAATAGACGGCGGGTATAAATGTATAATAAGATGGCAGTTTATTTATGTAAAAATTTCTTTATTTCAACCACGCGAATATCAGAATCACCTCTTTATGGAGTACAATGGTCTGTTTTGAAAATGTAAAACACTAAAATATGAGACAACTGACAAAGTAATGATATAATGTAATAATCGTACACCCGCTCCTGGGACAGTGTGACGCATCCAGCTGTGAGGTGACCCACCCAAGAACCAGAGAACTGTTGCCGTAGTACACATTTTTTTCTACTATTTTTTCGTCATCGATGACGTATGTATACCATCATAAAATAAAAATACACACACTACAAGACACATAAATAATGTATGCTAGCAATTGTTCAGTTTTCATGGCCGTATTAAACCATACTCGCGTATCCCGCAAAATCTAAAAATCGCTACATAGTAACGTTAAAAAATTCTTATCATATTAAAATGTAAATTTCTCAAGCGAATAATGTGCATAGTCTATAATTTATTTTAAAAGGTATCGGCTCATCAATATTGTTGTCGGTACACAATAATGATATTATACACTGCAGCACAAACTATAAAATAGTATTATAAAGCGAATTCGCTCATCGCATTTCCTCGTTTTATTGCTATACACGTATAATAATGGACGGTATGGTACACATTATAGGAAAACAAACCCGTTATTAAATAAGATGATAGTATTATGTACCTACGATACGCAGGTACTTACAATTTTATAAACTGTTATTTTAGTCAAAATAATAAACAACTATGCGTCGGTCGATGGTTGGAAACTGCGACCAATTGAAGACTACATTGTATTAGTTTATACTTTATATTGTCTTAAATCGTAATAATATATTATAATATGGACATATAGTATCTATCTATAGCCTATATGTAGTATAGCAGTATATATGTATTTTGTTATACTCGAGAATGGTAGCCAATTTGTTTGATTCTTTGGAACACAGAATTGAATATTTGAATTAGTTATTACTTAGGTGACACGATAGAAGGATTTGTCCATCAAATTTTCAATAATAATTTGTCAAAATGTTTAACGTTAATAAACTTTAATCGTTTATAATTTTAACTACAACGAAAATTATGAAAAAATTAATATCCACGTCTAGAGTGTTTTTTTATCAAACAGTATCTAAAATATTATTTCGGAAAAGAGATCTATTAGAAAAACCATCAGCTTTTTATACCTCTTCGTGCCGATAGGGAATTTCAGCTTTCTAAAAATTGACAATCTGATGTCTAAAAATCTAAATGCTATACGAAGAGTTAGTAATCCTAGTTCTCAGACAAGAAAACCCACATTTATTGTAAAATTTCTTGTACAAACAATTTGTTCCAGTACTGTAGATCAATTCAGGGCTATAATAACTAAATTATTTCAACCAAATTTATAATATAGCCTTCATAAAAAAGTTTTAAATTTGTCTCCATTCAATGTTAATAAAAACGTTTCAATACCATAGTAAATTAAATTTAAAGAAAAATATTTATCATATTGAATGGGTACCTACCATAAATAAGACCAACGAAAACTAGAAAACTATTCCTCTCAATCATATTATACAAAAAACACTATACTTAAATTAAAAATGAGTAAATTACCTAAAAAATATTTAAAAATCAAATTATTTTCTTCTAGATGATTTTCATTTATGTATTTTTGTTTTGATGTTGAATACTAAATGTACAGACTACAGTTCAATCTTCAATCAGTACATTTGCGTCACTGAATATAATACAGTCAACATAATATGCACATATTACTTGATACTATATGCTATAGTAAAACATTTAATTGAATATGAAAAGAGAAAATAAATTGCTTAAATATTTCTTTAATTAATTAAATTTAAACATTTTTTTAAAATAAAATTTCATTTTAATTTGTATAAACATTTTTACTTGGCATATTTTTAGTATATATTTTAATGATAATTAGCGAATAAATACATGCATATTTTGTACTTTTTAGTGCATTCCATAGTTTCAGGCCCTAATAATAAATTATAATACTGTAATAAAACCAGATGTTTTTGTGATCAAAAATGTTCCTCACAAAGTAACGAATAAAAAATTGTGCACATTTAATTTTAGTTTTGAATTCAAATATAAAAACACAAGTTATAAATATTATAATAATATAATATAATATTATAATAATCATATTATAAATATTTAGTTATTTATAAATTATATATCTACAAATATTAAAATATATTAAATATTTATTTACAAGTAGAAAATAAATTGGATAAACGGCTTGACAAAACCATTTATTCCTCGAATCTTTGTAATAAAATATAAAAATTAAATAAATATTACATCGATGTCACATAAATATGTACGTACGTGAAATTTTGGTCTATGCTACCATGTCAGAATTATCGAATAATTTATGTATTAATAATAGGTATTATTATGTACCATAAATTATACCCATAATTAAGTCTTAAAACATAAATCAAAAAGCCATGCACTAAATAATACTCAAATGGATAAGTATCAATATTGTAAATCAATT
Source organism: Myzus persicae (assembly GCF_001856785.1). Taxonomy (NCBI): domain Eukaryota; kingdom Metazoa; phylum Arthropoda; class Insecta; order Hemiptera; family Aphididae; genus Myzus; species Myzus persicae. Next base: position 175,864 of record NW_019101621.1, read on the forward strand.
AATAATGTCCAAATATTAAATACTAAAAAATAGTTTGGAAAAAAATTAATGTAAATGTCCTGCACAACAAAAAACTAACTTTAAAGTTAGATACAATAAGTATTGAAATATTATTGTAACTTTAAAAATTGTTTTATATGCATAATTGGATCAGTGAATATTCAAGTTTCAATACCTAATTAATATTCGTTTTATACAGATTGGTAAACATTTAATAACATTTCCTTTTTAATGAAGATGGACACTGGGCAGTTACAGTTCCCGACGTATTGGGCAATAATTTGTATTATTTCGCTTCATAGCTTCGTCGTATTATGATACATATTAATATATTTATCTCTATATATTATTTATATTAATATTAATATGTATTGATGAATGTATTGTATACATATTATGACAAAGCTATATTATAGTGAAGTAATAAATAAATAATAAAGAATTGCTCAATACAATATATTAATAAATTAAAATACCTATGAAAATAATTTCAAAAGCAATCATCCAACGGAAAATCGATTCTGAGCAAAGCCAGGTATGTATAAAAAACATGATTGCTGATATGATTAAGAAAAACTATTCGAAAGTTTTCGGTAAATACTTCCTAACCCTAATTGAAAATAAAAACCAATGCAATAACAAGATAAACTGTAATTCATTTGTTCGGCTTATTAAAAAAAAGTCTAAACAACTTACATCTAAAGAATATTAATATTTTATTAGGTAGCTATGCCTACTAATAACTAGTACTCACTAAAAGCTGCGACCTGCGAATATAAGATAATATATTTGATAAAACCAACATGTATATAATAGGTACACTTATCTTTATGAAATTATTTATATTATTCATCCACGATCCACACCTACCTATGCAGTATACATAATTATCAATACTACCATACATACAAAATATTTTATTATTCATTCATAATAACACATTCCTAGTCTGAAGAGTCATAATAACGGAATAGGTGTATCATTGTATCAAATGTCTTTATACAATTTATTTATATTTTGTGCTTAAATTTTATTATTTTATACACTCGATGTTTCTATACCTACCGTATTGCATAACATTACAATAACGTGCCATGTTATAGCGTGCGGTTGGTCTCACCAATTAGTTAATGAAAAACACAATTTACGAACAATGGTAGATAACGACAATGTAATATAAAATATTGCCAATATAAAAATTAATCTACTTAACTTAATTATAATTTGAATGCCGAGTATATATTAAATAGCTCTAAATATATTTATAAGCCTACACAGATTTTCAAAGTATAATTAATGATCACTCATCAGTAGTCATCACTGTCAAGCTGTTCAAATATGTATATTTTGAATATTAATTGAAATTATGGTAAAGAGGCATTTCAATACGCATGTTTAAATCACAATAGATAAATATAGAGTAGAATTTAATTTTCGAGCACCTGCCAGGCAATATATTTTAAATTTCATAATTAGTGCATACATTTTCGTGAATTTCACATTTTGAACACTACCTACTTAAGGTTTATTGTGAATAGTGGGTTTTATAATTTAAAACGGGTGGGTAGAAAATTCGACAATGTTATAACTAGTAGTATGGGCAGGGTAACAGTATATTTTGGTTGAATAGTTTCGCTTAAAAAAATGATATAGCAGATTCATTAATTTTAATGGCGTCTTTATATTTTGAAAACGTTACTTTTAATAATATGTTGATAGGAAATAAAACGATAACTCAAAGAGCTAGAATCTTTGTGTAGCATACATTTGACAAATGTTATATCTATTCTTTGGACTTATTCAAATGCTTATGTTGAAAATTGTAAATACATATTTTTGACTTAAGTACCTAATATTAAACAATAATTTCTTACTTGCAGTGATGGTAAAAAATTGATAATAACTATTATAATGCTGGGTCGCATGAATAATCAGTAATCATTAAACATTTATAATCAATAATGAACTGATATAGTCCCTTAAACGAGATTTAATGACCCATTGGCCATTATGATTGGTTCACTGATATTATTAAACAATTAAATAATCTAAGCAATCTAAACGAATTTAATTCAATCGATTTGTTATTCTACACAGCATAACTATCTCATTTATTATTGACAAAGGTTCTAGGGTGGGGGGGGCATTATTTACATTTATTAAAAGTATTATTGTATACAAGTTTCTATAGTTATACCTAGATATGGTGAGGTTGAATAAACTCATAATTTATAAAATAAAACCATTTAAAAAAATACATAACCAATAACCCTGGGCCATTTTTTTTATTTTTTATATTTTTTATTAAAACAGTTGACGCTGTAATTTGTTATTGCGGTGAAACCGCTAACGGCTCTTCACGTGGCCCCTCGAATATGATGAGATCCATGTGGTGCCTTGGAATGTGTTCATCCCACCCCCACTGCTGCCATACATACAAGAATTGCCATTTAATATTTACGTAATCTTATACTTTCAAGTTTCAACAAATAGTTGACACTTGAGAGACAGTAGGTATAACAATGTATAATATTACAAAATAATACTAAACATGACTACATATAGTTCACCGTAGTCAGTGTCGTGTTCAGAGGAGAGGCGAAAAGGGGCAGTTTTGCAGAGGACGGAAAATGTTTAGGAGCGGACATTTTTTAATTGCGAGACAAAACAAAACTCTCGGCGTTTTGTAACTTACAATAACTTTTGGGAAGGCTTATTGATTAAATAGAAGTGTAATAATAGGTATTTACAAGTTTTCGCTTTGGAAATAAAATTTTGGAGATATTAATGTCTTAACTTATATATTATTGTAACGTATAATTATAAAAGAGTCGAGGGAAAATTTTTTTTTTTTGTGATGGGTAATACCGTAAAAGTAGATATATTAAAATCTGCCCCCTCCCCCCACCCCTGGAAGCATAACTTGCCACGGACTGTAAATTCGGATACAATATAACAATCCCCGTTCTGTTGTTTAACACTATTGGCATATCAGCGTGTACGTGTGCCTATAGACAATGGCATAAACAAAGAAAAATCCGAGGAAAAATCCGAGGAAAAATCTATACCTACACAGACAACGGTTAAAAACATAATCTAGATTCCATCAGACTGGACTGGATGAAAACGACGTATTATAAACAGAAGTGCATATTTTTACTACACGTATTTGGTATTATTTTTGTTTGTATACCAAAACCGGGCCGAATAAAAATCGGTAAGGTCGAGGCGCAACCGAGGGTGAGGTTTTTCAGAAAATACATTTTTTTTCTCGAAAATGTTGTAAGAAAAAATAATGTAGAATTCAATTTTAGTTCACACCGTCTGCAAGTCAACCAGCTTCGCAGACCGTTGTTATACCGATGTACCGTTATCGCCGGTCGGGCAAACGTCATTCCTTATAATATAATTAGAGCCACCGCCGGCACTTAAAAAATTATAAAATAATCCCGATATCCAACTACTGTATAATTATAACAGTAAACTGATTAGAGACAAATGTAAAGGCCAACAGATATAAATTATCGTGTCTTACGATGATTTGTGACGAAATTTACTAGTGATGGAATTGAAAAAATTTACATAAACAACAGATTTTGGCGTGTTTCCCGATGGAATGGGGACTGGGAGATCCATCGGCAGAGATATAGAAAACAATACTCCAGAAAAGCAGGTAGACTAGTCCACCCGTGTTCGTATCAGAAGTCATAACAGAAAAAAAACCCAGCAAATTCCGTATCTCCGTACCCCCCACCCCTCCCACACACTACCAAAGGAGGCATGAAGTGCAGGGTGTAGACCGACGAAAGGGCCCCGAAAATAATAATAAATTGTTCGTTTTGTTACGATTTGAGAAATACGTCGGGGAATAGTTGAAATGTTTTCTATTTATAATTACTAATTAGGCATACCGTCGTAGTCGCTCAGCGCTGTAGAAACACGTTTTATCGTTATCGCGGTCGTTATTGCCGCGCACTCAAGAAAACACGACACACATAATATAATATTTAGACATGTCCGTCACAGAACTACGTTTGTACTTGGAAACAGACGGTTTTTATACTTTTAATTCTATTGGAATCCGAAAAGCACCGAGTACAGTTATTTCGCTAATTACGATCGGACACGAATACACGATGCAATAATGCAGATGGGACTATTACATAGGTTATAGGTAGACATAAAAATAAATTTGAAACGAGTTATGGTCATTCGCATTCATACTGAGCATACTAATTACAATGCTTTACTATTATTCTGCCAAGTGCCTTTTAAACTATGTAGGTATAACTTAAAAACGCATTGCACCATTTGAAAAATATAAGACTCGATCGTGTAGTCCTAAAGTTACACAGTACTCTTTATCTCAATGGCTGTATAGCACGATACACTCAACTTTTAAGTTAAAAGGGACCCGGAATTGTAAATAACAGAGAACGGTGCAAATGACCGTAATCTATCAATGTTTCTTTTTCATGACCAGTTGTTACTGACTACGATAATGTCCAAACGACTAACCACTGAAGTGCTAACTACCAATCACTCACTGCTGGCTAGGGAAATATTTAGTACTATTAAGAAGTCACTGCAGGTAGTACCTAGATATTATAGTCATCGGTCGTGCCAAGTGAATAAAATCGTAAGTACGACGAAATCACTTTGCAACAGGTGTATATTTGGCGGAGACCACGTTAACCTATAAAAAAGTGGATTAGGAATTAATGTACCTACTTAAAGTATGGAGAAAGAGCTGGAGACTAACATTGTTAGAAAAAGATAGCACACGACTTGGTAAGACCATATTATTAGTATCGAGAGAGAGAGAGAGATAAGCTTAACAACATTTCTAGAAAAACATATCATACCACCTACACTTAAAGTTATAACACTGTACACATATTACGTATCGACTATCTCTTTCAAACAACAATGTTTTGCTGCGTTTGAGGTCCGGCACTCACCACTTTCAGATGTTTGAGCGACGGCAGGACGGGCTGCAGTTCGCTGATGACGGACATTATCTTGTCGCCGGACAAGGCCTCGCTGCCGTTCAACAGGTTCATCACTTGGTCCTTGAAACCCTCCATCGAACCGGAGCGGATCACGGTCAGGGAGCCCCGACGCGACCGCGGCGTTTAAGAGAGATCGACGCGGAAATCGGTGCGAAAACACCGGCGAAAAACGTACTGGTACTGATGCGCGGACGACCGTCGATAAACCCGAAGCGGACTGCCGTGCAACCGGTGGCGAGACTGGCGAAGTGGCGAACGCGTCTCAGTGTGGGCACTACTCTATGCGTGCGGCGTGCCGGTGTTGTTGTTTGTACCGATTGCGCGCACCGCGCGCCGGGTCGACGGCCGCGTCCGCCGGTTCTTCCATCCCACCACCGCGCGCCCATCAGAAACACCCGAATTGGTGGGGACCCGGCAATACCGATACTACGTTTCTGATCGTGTTCGGCGGCGGCGGCGGCGGCGGTGCGCCGGTTAGCCGAGGCATTCCGAACCGGTTGGGATTTCGTACCGTCGCGCGTCGTCGTCGTCGTCGTCGAGCCGGCTACGGGCGGCGTCGGCGGTCATTAAATTTATTTTTGCTCGAGCAACGTGAGACGTCCTCCGGCGAGTGCGCGTGCGCGAGTTGTTGTCGTTTGCGACGAGCGAGCTTTTTTCAAAGTTCACCTTTATATAAGTGTTATTGAAAAAAAAATAAACCAATATCCGTTTTCCTAGAAAAGAGAATAAGGAATTCAAATATGTTTTCAAAATCACTTGTGGATGTAAATTTTTTTCTGCTCATTGGTCAAATGCACGAAATGACGACCAGCTTTCAACAGCCTTAGGGGCCGTTCACATTGCCTTCTTATGGCCCATTATTCCAAAATTCAAAATTAACTCAACTCGCGAGCATTACAATTAATTCACAGTTATTTTTAAGGCTTGAAAGACTTACCTACCTCTGCAATAAGACAATGGGTAAAATGATATCAAAATCAAAATTGTATTATGTAAATAATGGATAAGCTTCGTAAAAAAAATATTGTCCGAAAGAATTTATAAAAAATGAACCTCCATAATATTGATAAACTTTTAATAATTAAATACTATGCATAGTGTGCATTGACATAAAACGGCAAATACATAATGTTCTCCATCTAAAATATTTGAAATAAAAACATTATAAAAATAGTAAAGTTATTATACATATTATGAATTTTGGTAATTTGCTATAATATATATATATGGACTTCAATACTTCATAATTACTACAATGTCTAAAATATGCAAGTATATTTTGTAAAATTTAATTTCATGAATCAATTTTTTATCAAATTTGTTTTGAATACAGAATGGAATTTGTGTATTTAAAAAATCGATAAATTCACAACCCTGTTTAATGTTTATCACAGTTACTGTAGTGGTCGGAATTTTATGTTTTTACATATTTGTTGTTAACCAAATTCCAATTAATAAGTAATTTTTTATCTTGCATAAAAATGCATAATTTGATTAAAGAATATGAATATTAAGTGGACGTTACACGACATTTGTTGTCTCCGTCTTACAAGTGCGTAACATATAGCTAATTTGAAGCTCAGCATATAAAGTTTAGCTCCGTTAGCTTAAACATTATAGAGTATATTGACCTCTTATAAAATTTAAAGGTACGTTTATTATCTAGAGCAAATCAAAGGCTTTTTTTTAAGTACTTTAAGATGTACAAACAATTTACATATTTTAAACACTCATAGCCCATAGGTTACGTTAGATGGCATTAAAAAAAATCAAAATATTACAACTTCATATAAATATAAGACTATAAGGATCTAAGCTCCTGAAAAATATTCCTAGCTGAACAAGCAGTTCCAATGGCTTATAAAAAAGGACCCAACCCTAAATTGTTTTTATGTGGACAGGCAACAGCAAATGTTCTGATAGAAAGTAATATGTAGAGAATAACACCAAGTAAAATGTTATCGTAGTTTCATATATACTTAAATTATAATGCTTTATTTTCATAATTTACTTAATATTTTTAATTGATATTAATAATAAAGATACAAAAGCTTTAACAAACTAAACATGATGAGGAGTATCTCAAATCGGTGACCTTGATAGTTCTGTTGAACTTTTAGCAATAGTAGGTAGGTAATTACAATAATTTCCTTATCAACAACATAATCTCTTTCAACATACAGAACTTCCATAATATAATATCTTGAGTAATTAATGATCTTCATTTAGCAATAACTTATTATATTTATTACTTGGGAGTTAGGAAAGTATACGTTCACATAATAAATAATAAGTAATAATAATAATACAAGTCATCAGCCGTTGCACAATCGACTAGATACGAGTTTACTTATAAATAAATTTCATATATTTTATAGGCAGCTGTAAAATTGGTACAATGATAATGTCATTATTTTAATAATAATTGAGAACTACTCAAGATTGCAAACAGATATTATATGTTTCTAGATTTGATATAATGTTCATTTTATATTAACAATAATAATTAATAGATAGGTTTAAAATCAGGGCCCTCAAATTACCATAATTAGATCGGTGGCCCGTAGTCCGTGCTCAATTGCGGACTAGCAGTCCGGGAAAGAAGATCTGAACAAGTATAATATATTATAATATGTATATTTATATAAACCGAGTTCTCCGAAGAAATAAATAATACGTTTTCACTAATAATATGGCAGGCTATATGCAATTTGTTCCAGTGACATCAGTTGTTAAAATGTCATTCAGCATAAAATACAAAGACATTCAAACATCTGTTAAAAACCGACGAACAAATATGACTCCAATAAATATGGAACAAAACTGCTGTTACTTATTGTTCTACATTATTAGTAAATACTTCAAAAAAGACATCGATTTGGAAATTTGTTATAAATATTTTTCTACACATTGTAGCTAAACAGTTAGGTAGTTTTATTATTATACTATGCCTAATAATCTATTGAATAAATTTAACAAATGTTAGCAATAAAATAATAAAAACTTATTTTATTATATCCTACGCGTGGTTTTAATGACATAATAACATCATAAAATTAGAATTTGTAGAGAAAATAATTCTAGAGAAATTCTTATACAGAATATAATAAATTATGAGTCAAGGCGTGAGGCCAGAGCAAAACAATTTTTCTATCAGTTTTTATTTTATCATTTACACTTATCTCTTTGCACTGATTACTATATATTATTAAGTGGCCTAACGAGTACCTATAGGGTTTTTTTCTCGTCTTTACAACTCGACTCTCAAATACCTAATACTAATTGGTACCTACAGCAATCGCGGTTTATCGTTTTCGAAAAATTGTGTTGTAAATTTGTAATATTGTTACACCCACGATATCAAGCTGCAATGCCTCAGTGCGGATCCAGTGATTAATTTTTTTTTCGGTGAGGGTAGGGATAAATAAGTACAAAAAAATATACAGCGTATACAACATATCTCACAAATTTATATTTTATAGTTTACATTTTACAAAACAAATTCCAAACGTCGCTGTTTTTTATTGAAAAAGCATTGGTTAACATAAATTTGTTTAATTTTTCATTGAAAGCAACTGATTTTTGTCCATTCCGAAAAATTGTTTTTTATTATATCATTTTACTAGCGCAAACTAACCAACCTCACTTTACTGTCAAAAATGTACAATAAGTAATAACACATAACACGTAGAAAGTCGGACGTAGATACTAAAAATTGTCTTTTGTCATGCGTTGAGTTGTATAATATTACGTAATTACTTTTATTGTATATCTACTGAACGTCTGAAAGGTCGCAATACCGATATTTCTGCCAATACTCAATATTCACCAGAACTATGATAAAGAAACGTAATAACTCATAATTTATGTGCTATTAGACCGGCAAGAAATTTTCAGAATTGTAATTTTATAGTAAACATCCGTATAGATAAATAATATAAATAAAAAATAAAATAAATAAAAATAATTAATGAAAAGTAAGTAAGTATATATAAGTATTAATTGAATCCTGTAACTCTGGAACGATATCCGATACTGCATTACATTGAAAAAAACACAGTCTATAACAAAGGGGTGATTGGGGAGGAAATGACCCCTTTACGGCTATACCCACCTGGATCTGACAATGCAATGAGTAACGTTTAAGTATAATTTGCTACTGGCTACTACACACAATTTTAGATTTTGAGGAGGTTGATGAGTATATATTGGTTTTTATTAAGATGTGTGTGTGTGTGTGTGTGTGTGTGTGTTCATGGTAAAAAATTAGAACTAATTGGTACTTTGGAAGGTGAAAATTCAAGTATTCCTAGAACTTCTCAAAATAATCAGGAAAAACAAATGAAATATTACGGGAAAATAGGAAATGTTTAAGCTCAAAATCTGTTTTAGACTCGATCGATTATTTTTGTAATTCAAAAAATAGTTAAAATAACATGATATTTTCACCAATTAATAAGTATATTAGCATTATAAAATCTTGGATTTTTGTCTGTTATTTCATATTTATAGATATTTATGAAATTTATTTTAATTTATAAGTTTTTAATTTTTTTCAAATTTAAATAAATGAAAATTAATGAAAATTAATAATACAATTTTTATTGTTGAGAAAAAACTTGAAAATTAAAAGCAATATTCTTCATATGTTCTCCTTACTCCGATAAGAATGTATCTCAAATACATAATTACAAACTTTCATAAGCGTTTAAAGTTCAAATATTTTTTATTAAATTTATGAAAATTAAAATTTATAAAACATAAGACATCTAATATTTTTGTACAAAATTCTTCAAAAGTTTTTGTAACTGAATATTATAAAAAGTTTAACATTATATCCCTTAAATTTTGAATGATAGAAGTTAATATTCTTATGACATTAAATAGTTAGATATTTAAAAGTAAAATAACGAATTTTTTTTTCTTAAAACGATTTATGTCATTTCGTTATAACTGAAAATCAAAAAATATTATTCGTAAAAACCTGTAAGTTATCGTTACCACGCATATTTTTGTTTACTTTAATACATCTATTATACAGATGTAAATTATACACGATACATCTTTAAAATATTTAAATTAAAAACTGTTTTTACCACTATCTTATTTACACTGTTTACGGCAATATCTCGCAGTTAGTATATTTACTTTTCAGTTCTAGGAACAACTAGTTATAGCTTATATTATAATTATTATTTAACCCATAATATTATATTGGAATTTTTTTATTTTTTTTTTGGGGGGGGGGGGGTAAGGGGGAATAGTTCAACCTATCTTATTATACTAAAAGAAAAAAATTGCAATTTACAAATAAAATAAATTGCCATTTTAAATATAGGCTGACATCTCTGTTCAGAATTATTTTTTGTAAGCAATAATTTATCATTGAATACAAATTGAACACATCCATTACATAAGTGACCTCAACTCAATGACGACAGACGAAGTACACATTACACATACCAGCTACTATATAGCAGATCTACTTCAGTACTACACTGATTTTTTTTTGCCACTCAGTGTCTACTTATAACATTTCCAATAAAAAAATAAATACTTCATAAACTTATTAAGTACAGCAATTTTATTTTTCCTTAGTTCCGGAAAAGTTTTTTCACTCGATACTTTATATTATTGTCAATTATTTAATAGAAAATATATCGGACATTCGCAGTGGTTTTCGAAAACTACTAAAAAAGCTTTGCAATTGAATACAACTTGCATAGAGAAACTTTGAGTGCACCTTTAACTGACGTAAATCCCAAATAATGTTACCAATATATTTGATAAATATTTTTTCTTATGCAGTTATGCTAATTATTTTTTCGCCCTCTCATTTGAAATTTAAAGCTGAAATTCTCTGACAATAATATGCTGTCAATACTGATATTATAATATAATATAAATAGTAAATATAATAGTTGTATTAGGTTTATTGATACTCTAATATCATAGGTATGATCTGTTAACTAGATTTTAAATTGTCTATTTAACATATATGATATATAGTATTACTAATAATTTAAATGCTGTTAAAAAACTTGCCAACTTTACTAAGGAACACATGTATCTTATATTTCAATAATATATTATATAGTTGAAGAGTAGTTCTCGAATAAGACGTGAATAATAATTGTCACATTGTATTATTTATTGATCATAATTATTGCGCGAAAACATTTACCGCCCATCAGCCCCCCTCCAAGCCCCCCCCCCTTCAAGCCCCATCATAAGTAGGTAATAATTGAGTCTATGTAGCACAATATACTCGTACTCTAGAATTATGTCTACATAAAAATCATTAATATGCAATATTACATTTGCAATGGGTGAGATGCAAATAAAATCATTACCCAGCAGCTATTTGTGGCCACTGGAGTAAAAATATTTTTTTGTCAAAAAAATGGTTTGTCTTCATCTGAACCTTTGGAAGTACTTTCGAGTTTCGACGGTTCATTACTATGAATATATTTACATACTGCAATATACTTAATACTTACACTTGATCCAAATGACAAAAATAAGTACTTACTTTTTAAGAACTATTATCACACATTATAATTTAGATACCCATTAAGGCTCCGAGTGTAATTTATTTTCTTCAAATGCCCAACATTTAAAATAAAATCTAAAATGTATAGTTATATTATTCAATGTACCTACGAAAATTAAATTAAAATTAATGATGATAGTCTGCCACATTAATCAAGAATCACATTTTATTATCACTTAATATCGTATTAAATCATAAAATTATACCCAGATGATTGACTTCATGAAATCATTGAAAGGATTACAATAAAATTGGAACAATTTCATAGAAATTGAGATTGTTTATATTCTATTGAAGTATAATTTTATGAGTGACTATATTATGCCTAAATAATGATGCGATTGTGGCTTCATAATAAACTCTTTATACAATGTAGACTGTAATAGACAAAACTAAATATTTTAGTTGTGTTTAATATTAATATTGTCGAGGTATAAGTAAAAAGAAAAAATGAAAAAATTGGTTTTCAATTTGTTATAACTTTTTATAGTTTAACTTTTAAGTTTCCTTACTCAAACATAACTATTGTTATTAAACAATTTGTATGGCAATTCACCATTGGTTTTTCACTATACATTTTGAGACAATTGTTTAACCTCAGTAATAACTATTGTGCGATGTATTTTTTTTTATTCAATAAAAGGTCGATTAGGAGTTCAAACCAAATATTATACCAATTACAATACAAAAAGCTATAGGTAATACATAAAAATAAATTTCTAAATATCGACGAAGCGTAGTGGTTAAATATATTTAAGTTATAACCTGTCTTCATAAATTATGAATAAACAGGGGTTGAACAATAGGCATACTGAACAAATATTGAACACAAACTTAAAAATGTCCATTTAAATAATATGTTATACTCAGTCTCCTATGAACATTTTGAAGAAAAAGTTACTTATATGTATCTTTATAATCTATATAGTAAATGAGAAATTATGAACATTTGTTTTGAACAGTTATTTTGGTAATTTATTTTTTTATTTTTTTGAGTTAATAAGACTGCGTCATCAGAGGTCATTAGCCTAAAGGTCCTACATATAATCACATTATTCTATCACAATTTACAATAATCTTTATTCTAGGGAGGTATATATATACATCATGTTGAACATTTGGAGGAAATTGATAACATTTTATTTTTATTATGAACAAACATTATTATTGTAGACAAATAATGGTTGTATATTATAGTCATTCATTTTTTATCCATTATTTAATAATATTTAATAGATAGATTTTCAAAATTATTAAGATATTAAATAAATTTTTTGAAAAATTGTTGTTAGGCTAAATCTATATTAAACTAAATATTTAAAATAATATCATGTTATTTTTTAAGATGCAACAAATTCAGACAGTTCAGATGTCTGTAATTTGAAAAGGTCAACTTTATTTTGATCGTATTAGACGACTCCGATTATTGAATTACCTTTAAATAACACCATGAAAATACATTTCAAAATACTCAAAAATATGTGTTAGATAGAGTGTAATATCAAAATCGGTTTTTAAATCAGTGACCAAAACGATCTACTTAAGTCTTAAAGTCATACCTAGGTACTATACTTCATATTCACTATATCGAAATAATAATATACATATACATAGTACAAAATCTGTGAATTATAAAATATAAATTTAGTATACATAGGTATTTTAATATTTTACTTCAGTAGAATAAGGTCATACTATAATAGTATAATATAATGCTTGACTACTGGCTACATTTCTGCCTGATAGAAATAAATTGTCACTTTATTAATATTGAATATGTAAATCTTATCATATATGAAAACATTGCTTACCTTGAAAATAGATAAACTTGGGTGGTATCTTGGTGAACCATTTGTGTTTCCTTCGTATCTCATTAATCTGTCCAGGGGTTTGTATATCCCGTGTGGTTTGAACATACCCAAAGTGTTTGGCGAAGGATACAAACTAAAACATTAAGTTATAAAATATAAATATTGAATCTATAGTATTATAAATTATAGTATTATCAATAAAGTTTAAGTAGGTATACAAACGATATGTTAATTAAATTTGTTAGTCGATTTGATTCTTTTTCTCTACATACCTAATAGTTTCGCCGTCAATTACATAATATATCCATTAGCACCCTTCCCTAGCTATGCCGATACACACAAGTTTTTGGCATTCTATTGTTTTTGTGTATTTGTTTGGTTTAATGTATTTTTACTTTTATGTGCAGCATACCGTGTGTTTATTCATGAGGTACGATGAGCCAAACATATTTTCTTGAAAAAAATGTATAAATTCAAATGCGCTTGATTGTTTATCCAATTCAAGCACTAACTGAGGTTAATGTATCTGGCAGGTCAAAACCTAAATCAACCCTATATAAGTATAGACTAATATAGAATCAACCCTGTATGAGTATAGACTAATATAGAATCAACCCTATATAAGTATAGACTAATATAAATTATAAAGTATAGGGGTTCTGTTCATATGGTATTATGTCCCATGCATAAAAAATGAACGGATAGAACAGCGGATCTCAAACTGTGGTAAGCAGAAGGCAACATATATATGGTTAGGTAATTACCCAAGTTATTTTTTTTTTATACATTAATATTGTTAAATATATTTTAAAATATTGAACAGTTCTATTTTTACATTTTTTAGTCATTAGTGGTACGTAAGTACATGGCCGATCCACAATACACGTAGTACTATGCTGTATCTACGCCAAAAAGTTTGAAAATCTATGGCTAGAACATCAGTCTCCCGCCTCTAAATTTGGGGTATACCATGGTTGTTATCTCTTATCTTTTTAACATTCATTTTTTTTATCACAGCCCATATTATGATTGAGTACCTACATTAGCCAATGTTAAATACAGACTAATTTTCTACAAAATAGTAGATAATAAAATATATACCCATACCTATGAACATATGTCATATAATTCATAAATAATAAAAAATTGTAATTTTTTCGTATGAGTAAAATGTATTTATACCCAGTAAGAGTATTTCAGTCGATGAGAACATTTTTTCCTAATACATTTTACTGCAGTGCCTATACCAATAAGTACATACATTTTGAGCAGAAATGGCCGTCTTATAGTTTCACAAAAATATGCGTTTTTATTTAAATTTTTTTTGGTGTCTGAAGACACTTTATTAATTATTTCGAATAACTTCGATATAAATGCATATTTAACATATGGAATCCGATAATAATTTATGCTTATATAATATATATACCTGGTGTGTACACATTACAACCCGTAACCATGAATAATTGTGTATGATGAACTAATTGTTTTAGCTTCTTTTGAGCTATTTAATATTTAGATAGACATTTAAATATAGAAAAATATTTTAATATATATAATAGGTACATTTAATATAGACATTTTACATTTTTGTTTTTTCCCCATAAATGTCGATATCAACCTTGACAACTTAACATAAGTTCCCAAGTAAGTTATTCTTATGAATATTTAAACTTATAGAAAATAAATAGGCAAATTTTTTTATAAAAGTTTAAAGTTCAAATGTCGACAAAATATTTCAAAATAACCAAAATTTGAAAAATTATTTTTTGTTAAAAATACGTGTTCAATTTTAAAAACTTAGACTTAAAAATAAAATGTGAAAATTTAGGGAGCATTCCGTTCAGTGGGCTGTGGGGCCTGGGCAACCAATAAAAGGTGTGACATTTTTTACAGGTTAGGACGGTTACGTTAGCATTAACTTTTGGCAAATGAGCTATCCATACGTACATATTATTTAAAATATAAATTCACTCATCTCCACGCATAAACAAAACGCGATGAAAACTCTTAAAAATACTTCAGTCTCCCTTCTGCCAAAATATGTTCACGCGGAACGAACAGAACATTATTTTTTTTATTTTTTTTCGTTACAAAAATATTATCAATGTGAAAACGCCTGATCCGTTTCATTCACATAATTACACATCCTATCGTGTTAATAACCAAAGAAAAAGTGTGAAAATAATATTATTTTATTATTATCCTTTGAGTGGCAACTATCGATTTTTATGGAATAGCAAGTTCCTATTATTTATAATCCAATGATATACCGCCTACTCACTATGACGTTTCTTTGTTAAGTTCAATGGACAATAATGGTGGTAAAAATTGTAATCAGACTCATTCATTATAATAACGATTTTCATTTGCGTTGCCACTGAATGTCAGATTAACAATATAAACGTGTGAAATAATTAATAAACAGATATCATATCATGGTATTTAGTACAAAAAGAGAAGAGTATAATATACAATTACAATGACGGATGAGCTACCATATTTTTAAAAAATAGGTCATAAAAATAATACAACAATTTTAATCATTTTAGACGCTGAGCCAAGAAAACTTTGGTTTTACGATATGGTTTTTTTTATTATTGCTGTACACATATATATATACAGTGTCTTTAAAATATTCATTCTTTAGAATGGAACTTAAAAGTTCTATTTAATAATATTCATACACTGTGGGCTAGTTGTCAGATAAAGACAATAGACAGACATATTTCGAATTTAAATAATATTTTAGAACCATATTTTTAAGAAACTGGTTTCATGCCTCAAAGTTATGAGCATAGATATAAACATATTTTTTATCCTACGATATGAAATTCTATTTAAGATTGAAATTTGTATAATCCTTTGTCATTATTATGGGATACCTCATTGTTTACTATCAGGTAAACTACAGTATACAATTGAATTACTCGATTAAGATTAAAACAATTTGTAGGTGCACTCTTATTTGATTAAGTTAGATTGATTTAATTTAATTTTAGTGACGAATATTATAATATACTTAAACTTTTATTGAACGAATTTTTTAATTTTCTTTTTTATTTGTACATCTGGCTTTGTAGGCGGACACTTGCGAGTACCTAAGTACACACTACACAGAGCAACACAGCGTGAAGGTACCTACGTACACATACTATGAACATAATACTATGTCCTGAAATATTTTTTAACGCGACAATTGTTACTGACTAAAGCAATAGTTATTTAAACATTTTAAACATTAATAAAAAAAAATATCCAAAATTATACTCCATAGTTCATAACTATAAGTTTTTATTTTGTAATGTATTTCAGAGTTTCTCGTAAGTCTTAATATATTTCATTGTTTTGAAATGTACGTCAATGCCTCCTGAGTTTAGCATTAAGATTTGGGTATCTTGAAAAATTAGTAAACATTTATTAAAACAATCATTTCATAAAAAAACCCCTCTTATCTAGAATCAATTCGTTTGCATAATTTTGAAAACAATATTTTGAGGATTACGAATATAAAAATGTATATACGAATATATTAAAATGTTTAATCTTCATTTATCATCCAAGTCATAAAACAGTATAATACGCTTCTAGTATAATATTTTTATTAGAAGAAATCTACATGAAGTTCTGACAATTCCGGTAATCTTCGCACACACATGAAATATCATTATTCATTGCCAATTTATTACTATTTCTTTCCATTATGTACACTACAGTACACATGCAGATAAGCTTACTATTTAGTACATTTTCAGTACAGATTATTTTTTATTTATCTCTCTATAATAATAATAATTTATTAAATCTTTATTATCTAATATTTTAACTTTTTTTAAAAATGATTTATAAATACGCGTTGATAGTTTTGCATACCTGCAGTAAAGTAGGTATTAGTGTAGATTATACACCAAACTTAAATTATAAACAGTCAAGTCACCTAAAAAACCGTACACAACTATACCTATAGATAATCGTTTATTTTTCTAATTGGTAATAAATGTTTTAAAATAATGTAATGCAATATACATAACACATATCCCTATAGCATTATGGTCTTATAATTTTGTTTACTAGATCGTTTTTATTTCGTATTGTTTCGTATTGCTTCCAAAAGACTAACCTAACTATAGCATAAAAAATACCTGAACTTTTGACAAAATTATACTTATCATCTATAGATAGTAATTAGTTGTTGAGTACACATTAGTAAATGTTAAGCTGTGGCCTGACTTTCTATGAAAATAAAAACTTTAAATTCAATAAAGAATGGTTGAGTCTTGAGTACCTACCTACTTTCCATGCACACTGTACAAACATGCATCACATATTAACTGTAATACAGTATAGAAAACATTTTTATGAACTATTACTAAAAGTTTCTGTTTCAAATTGTATGATGATAATATAATATATAAACATTTATGATCAATTAATACTAAATAGTAACTATTTACCAACTTTATAAATTAAAAATTAAATTTAAGACATTTCTATTTTCTCATATAATCTACATTTTATAGATGCCTATAATAGTAGTTACTAGTTTGTGGTTAGCCGTTATATACTCTTTGATAAATTCAAATACTTTTTTTTAGATTTAAAATGTGAGCACTAAAACTTTGTCCAATGATGCCAATACTCGATAAAATTAAAATGTACAACTAAAACAATACTAAAACTGCATAAAGGTAAACACAATGGTAAAATGAGTCCGAACTCAATTTACCGCCACCGCTCCAGTCTGTGCGAACCTTAATGATGTCTAATTAGTTGAACTTTAACCATATGAAATAGTTCCCTCAGATTATGTATATAATATCACTGTGTTGTTATTAGATAGGTAGATTAATAGGTCTATTACCTAGTTAAATAAGCGTCTTATTTTGAAACAATTCAGTTTTTGTAAATTTTAATTCAAATTTTGATTATAAAATCGTTATGATTTTGTTGATTTTCAGTTTGAAGCCCCCAGTAAGTAAATAGTCCACAAAGCCACTATTTCTTTAAATCAGGCCCTGAATAAGTTACTGCAATTATTTAAGTGTTAAATTTGAACTCAATGATAAATCATTACATACAAAAACAATTTTGAGCGAAAACAGGTTCTGACAATTCTAGTTTGTCGACTGTCAGCCTACAATACCAAGTATAATTTTATGATATATTTATGTGGCTATTACAGTAATTTATTTTACTATTAATATAACAATAGGCGATATAGATAGGCTTAAAATTAATCTAAATTTTTTTAATGTTATTCCTCTTAGTAAAATATAGCTTATTTGTTTATAACTATATAAGTACCTACGTAAAAAAATCATTATTCTTTGTTTAAACTACTCATTGCATCCTAATTTGAATAAATAACTATATTGTGCATAAAAAAATGTTAGTATACTTATATAGGTATATTTTGGTTCCAGTATAAACTACTTATGAAGCAACTTGTAATAAATGGTTAAGCATTATTTATAAAAATTTAGTATTCAATACGCCTAGCTGTCATAGTGTCATATGTATAAGTACTTTTAAAATGTTGTCATTTTGTTGTCTTTTCAAATGTTTTTTTTTAAAATCATGCCTATGACGTATCTTTAACATTTTTTTGACCGAGCAAATAAATTGTATCGATATTTATAAAAAAAAACTAAAAATAAAGTATCAAACATTTAAAATGTCTATAATTTAATTAAAAAGGGTAAAAATATTTTTTAAATTATACCCACGTATAGAAAATGTCAATGTAAACATTGTTCAAAAACTAAAATTTTCTGCGGTTATTTGTTTTTGAATTATTATAACAACATAATAAAATCGTTTCATGAGAAATAGTTATTTTACACTTGAGTATAAATTTCATAAACAAATTTAAACTCCAGACACTCATAAAAAATAAGTTTTGTTAATCTCAACTTTTTTTTGATTCCAGAAAAAAAAATCATTACTGATTAGGAATCTTGAAATAAACTTTTTGACTGGCAAAAAGAACTCTTGTGGTTATTTATAGAAAATAAACTAAAACAATGAAAAGATTGGTGTAAATTTCAAATAAATATTAATTTTTGAATTAAAGCAAAATAAGAAAATCGATTTTTTCAAAACTGGTTTTCGTAAAAATGCCTTTCCCCAGTAGTTTTTTTTCTCGGTTATTTTGAAAAGTAATTGGAGTTTTAAATTTTAACTTTTTACCTACCAAAAGTATCGACTAGATTTATTTTCCTTTCAAAAAATGTAGTACATTGAAGTTGAAAATTATAGCATTTTTTCTTCTAGAAATGTGTATTTGTGTAGATCATTGTGAAATCAATACATTCGTTGCTTTCGCTCAGAATCTAAAAACTACTATGAAATATATTAAAAATATAATGGCTTTATTTATTCTTTAATTTATAATTTTAACATGATTTACAATAATGGAAAAATAAAAAAATCAATTAATTATTAATTATCAGTTATCGCTTTGTCACTTATCGTCAGCTTTCGATATCATGGTTATTGATGTATCGATAATATGAATTATTAACTATTGAGTATTAAGTACCCAATAATTTAAGTTAATCACGTATGCACGTTTCAAGAGAAATAGGTACATATATTTTAAATTGTGGGTAGATACTAGATAGTATAGATATACCATATTACCATAGATAGTATTTGCAATCGTTGTTGAATGTCTATGTGTTTAAAAATAAATTGTTGAAATTCACATACTGGTCTATTACTTATTAGCTTTATATATACAATTCAAACTTCAAAGGAACATAATATTATACAAATTATATCTTATATGTCATTAGTTGTACCAACATCAAAATCTTTATTTTTTTAAATGGTAACAACCATATTTTGTATAGAATTATGGTGGTTTTTTTTCTGAAAATATTGTTGGTGAAAAAAAAATATTATGACTATAGTAAATTCATTCATAGTTTGAAATGAAGTAATTGCAGGAATACATTTAATTTACTAGACCTAAATATTATTTATTTTTTAATTATCTTTAATACAGTTTCATATAATTTAATAAACTTAAGTAGGCCATTTAACTAATAAAAAAAAAACATTTCGTTCATTTTTGAATTTTTGGGATAGATGCCTACAATTTTGTTGGCAAACATAGTTAAAGACAAACATATTTAACAGCTTAACATACAACAATTATTAAATATGTAGGTACTTGTAAATTGATGAAATCTATGCTAATATTATATTTAGTAACTATTTGTGTCAGCACCCCCCTTCCACCCTCAGAATTTCAAAGCACAGCTATTAAATATTAATTTATTATAATATTACTGGAAAGTGTTTCGATCACGTAAAAAGCTCTTATTCATTTATAAATTAATTATTATTTGTTAGTTTATTCCTTAAAGTGCGTAGTTATAGATAGCATATTGAGCCTTTAATTGAACCATTGTTCAGATAATCATGTTAAGTAATCTTATGACATAAGACTTTATACTTTGTAGTTTGTACCTATCAGATATTATGTATGAGAATGCCAAACTTCCATAAATGACATGCTAAAAACTTAAAATCCATTTCACATGTTCAATATTTTTAATTAAAATACCAAATACTCGCCATATATAATTAGAATAAGAAAACTTGTATTACCTATGCAATGTCGTTTTCATTTTTTCGATAGGTTTTAAGTTAAATTGTAAAATGTTATTCAAGTTTGAAAAACGTAAAACTAACTAATATCAAAACTATAATTTTAACTTTTTCGTGTTGTCAAGAAAATAAAAAAAAAATTTCATGTTGTCCTCGTCCTGTTATAGACTCTATAGTATAATATTACATAATAGTATTATAATATTGTGTATGTTGAAAATTTGGTTTGATTCTTTACAGAGTGAAACCGTTTTTCCAAAATAACTTTTAATCACGCAACAATCAAATATGATTAACTACGTCTTAAAGTTACTCTGAACTAGTATATTACAAACATTTACTTTTTTTCTTTTATTTTTTCTTAAAATGTTAATAAAATTGCCTATAACAAACGCCTTATAAAGCGTGTGTTCGTGGGTGGATCATCTTAACCACGAATTTAATAGTAAACTTCTTTCTTTCAGGGTTAATAGTAAAAAATAAAAATGTAAAATCAATCAAGAAATATTTATTGATTTATTTTTATTCCAAATGTATTATATACAGCGTGGTTAAACAAATAATATTAAATATGTTAACCACAGATTTCCACAATTGTCGATACTTTCAAGTAGATATTTAGGTACCTACTACCTACATACTTTTTATAATTCTCTGAAGGGGTGGTTAGGGGTCTCTAGTAAGACGTTAATCGTTAAAATCATAATTTGTATGAAGTGCTGGAAAAATCCAAAATGTTATAATATATAGGTACCCAATATAATACACGTCTGAGATATCCTAGTCATGCGCCCACTTTAATATAACAAACTATTAGCCTCGAGAAAAATCGTGGCTGTATATAAAAATGCTCATAACACCCTTAAAAGTTAAAATACCTATCGTTAAAAAACAAACATACAAAATATGTTTTTTGGGCTGAGATTAGACAAATTCACCCAAAAATCAAATTTTTTTTACTCATAATTAGATTTTTCTGAACTCAAATTTAATTAGGTGTTACTTATTTCTTAACAACTTTTTCACTTGTGGCATAGAATTTTCGTCGGTTTAGTAAATAGGTAAGTACGTGTCTAGACAATGCATTTATTTTAAAAATAGTTTAAATATTAAAATATTTATAGAATTAGTAGATACTGCAGTTATGAGCGGCTTTGCCGAAAATACGTTCACACAGACGCGATGAAGACCGCCTACAGTATTTACCGCGCGAAAAAAGCCACTAGGCCTGGACTAGCTTTTACAATTCCATGTTTGTAAAATTGAAGGTAGAGGCAACAAAATCTTCTTGGCGTTTATTTTAGTATATTTTAAACTTTCAAATTACCGAACATAAAAATGCTAAGTGGGTACCTATAGTTACGATACACAGTTAATAAGACATTAATTTGATACTTAAAAATTAAAAAAAATTATTTGTTTGTCTTATTTTTATCTAAAAGTCCCCTCCTTTACACAGGTGATGGTATGAGAGGTATCATAATTAAATGTAGGTATATAAACAGTAAACGTACACTGAATACAGAGACGATGGACGGAAGTCATTGTAAAACCCGGAATTCTCGGGCCTCTTTGACTTCACGATCGGCACGTGCTGTATGGGGTAAACGGGCATGGTGCAGCAGTGTTCAACAAAAAATTATATATGTAGAAACATGTACGATTCGCAAGCTAAAACGGAAGAAGATTTCACATGAACTCGGACACTCCGGACTTTGCGGTATTAAACAAGTCTCCGCTCGCTCGTCGTACTTACAACTATTAAAATGTTGAATTATTCGATATCGCCCGACGCGTATGTTGTTGTCGCGTGTACACATACACGATGAACTAAACAAAGCTCCACGGGAGAGTTGTAATAATCGTGTGGCGTACGTATAGTATAATATATTATATATATATACATAACGAGAATCGGCGAGGGACCTAAAAATAACCGAGCCGCCCTACAATGTTATTACTATTATTATTATTATGACTGCATGCTGCGCTCCCCGGCGTAGCAGCTCGTTGATCGGTCGGTCGAAATGTGTGTGTGGCATTATACTCTTAATATAATACGTCTGTATTTTATTTATTTATTTTATTTCATCTTCGTCGAGAAGTACGAATATCGTGAAATATAATTAATATAAAGCAGTTGAATTTATAAATCAAGTAAAACGTAACGTTATAGGCTAGGTCCAGACGGTCCACTGGTTCAGTGAAATAAATACCTATATGATATACAATTAAGTCTCGACTCTTGAAAACTTCGATTTCAACGAATGTTGTGTTGCGCTTTGAAATGTGTTTGAGAAACTTTGAAGTAGGTACCTGTATAATTCGAAAAATACTTAAGCGAATTAATTTTTATTCCCTTTGAGTCTCGAATTATCGAGACTCGACTGTAATATTATTATGTTATACTGATATATATGTTATTATATATGTTATGTATATTAGTGTAACAGTAGGTAGGTAGCACAGTAACACACATGACAATAATGGTGAAATTCAAAAGATTCCTACTAGGTACATACGTGCAGTGAAGACAGTTAAGTTGATTAATATTAGAGCAAATTTACTAATTATCATTTGTAGAGGAAGATATAAATTATAAACTGTTCTTGAGCAGTGTTTTTTTTTGTTTATATTTATTTTACACCATTTATAAGAATTTGAAAACAATAAATGATTTAAGTACTTATAAGTTATAACTTTTAAATAAATTGTAAATTAAAAGTATGTCACACTCCACAACATAGATACCAAATAGTTGAAAATATTAAACTATACTTACCCTCTTGGCCTCTGTGATGTGTGGTAGAGACGTTGCTAGTTATCATTGAGACTAGTGAAAGTGTTATACCTAGGCAGCTAAGTAGTCCTTATAAATCAATTAAGATATCAACATCGATAATCTCATGACAAATTATAACAACTTAAGTTAATTTACTATTTCCATTGCGTTTAATATCTGATATTATCTCGTTAATAGTGAGTTTATTATCTTCTTACCCAGTATTTTTCAAAATTCATTTTCCAAAACATTCAACACTAACTGCTAATCTAAAATCTAAAAATTATATTCTTAATTTTTATACTCTACGCCCATGGCACAAATTATATGCATTTATATATGTTAAGTTTTAAACATAGGTTTATGTGTGTATAGTTTAAAGTGTTATGAAACATATTTATAGATTACTCATATTGTACTGCAACCATTTGACATATATAAAAAAAAATTAAAGTCCTTAGCCTTAATTAATGTATAGTTTTATTTCATAAACATACTTTTTTATTAAATATTTCATTATATAGTTAACATTCTGAAAAATTTGATACAAGCTAGTTGCTAGGTTTGAACATGGAGAAATTTACAAAAATTAATTAAACTAATGAAATGGGGTTCTAGTTTAGGAATAACAAGTACTAATAAACATAAGGACACCTTCCAATCCATCATTGGTTGCTACAACTTAATAACATTAAAATGTTTGAGTAATAATAATTAATAAATTATATACACACGGAATGCTCAAAATGCAGAACTAATAGTTAACACTGTACCACTTACCATTTCATGCCCCTGTTATATATAGTAAAGGTAAATAGTAAAATATTCAATAATATTAACACCAAATAGTTATTAATAATATATAATCTATTAAAAACCAAATAATATTCAATCATATATTTATTTAAATACCAAATAATAATTAATAATATAATCATAAAAATACCAAATAATAATTAATAATATAATCATAAAAATACCAAATAATAATTAATAATATAAAATAATGGTTCTGTATGAAAATAATTTTTTAATAATCAACATTCATCAAAAACTATTATAATTCTATATATAAAAATCCCTGGTTTCTAGGAATGTTGCAATATTTCTGCACATTTTCAGTTATCAGTATACTGAGCATATACAGGGTATATTACTATAAATATATATGAATTTAATTTACAGCACCAAATCGCATTTATGCAAAAGAATTTAAACATCTAAGATTAAATGCCAGTATAAATACATTATTGTTATGTTTCAAAAATATCATGTTTCTACTAATTTAATTAACTCAATCAATACTTAAATTTAAACTTTGTAGCTTATAAATAATTTCCATTCTTACACTGATAAGTTAATAAACAATTATTTTTAGTTAATAATATATTAAAATACATTTAATAAAATATATATAATTTATTTTGATTATTTTATACTGTTCAAAACTAGATAGCATTGATTTCTGACTAATCTTCTAAATATCAGCCCTGAAACAAAAAAATAAGTGTAACATTAAAATATAGAAATAATGTTACGGAAGTGGTGGTTTCCATCAATCACTAAGGAATTTAGTTCATAGCTAAAATCATATTAGGTAATCTGGTACTACCATTAGCCTAGCCATCCATATAAAGTAATAAATAATAGTATTGAAATTCAGAGACCCGTATAAAAATTTCAATAATAGTTTTATTAAGAAAAACAATTGAATATCATATTGCATACAATGATATTATTGTATTAGATAATATACTTAAAAATAAATCTAGTCCGTTATTAAATATTTGTAAATACTAAATAGTTTTTAAATTCAATTCAGATTGAGTGGAAGACTAAACATATAAAAGCACAGGAAGGACAATAAGACGTTAAAATATATTATTATATTAGATAGTACATTGGGATATAATTAGGATTGTTAAAATTGAAAAAATCGTTATGTTTACAATACTATTATGCATATAAAACATGTTAAAAATGTTTACTTCAGTATCATAATACATAAATGAAATTATAAGTTAGCATAGTTTACATTATAAGCTTTACCTACAGCGTCTAGATATAGTCAGTTTCAAGACATAGGTTGACGGTGGTCGTGCTGACGTTCAAATGTCTGTTACATGCTGTCGGGGAGAAAGAACCTTTCATACATTTTTTAGTAATACTATTACTTACTTAGATTTTTTGGATTTAGTTGGTTTAACAGCTGGTTCCAATGAACCATCATCAATACAGTCATATCTATTAACAAACATGTTTGATATATTAAATTAATATTATATCATTATTCAGAATAAAATATAAAATAGTATATAATATAAACACGTTATATTAGTTAGTACCTTTGTTTTCTTGATGGCGACTTACATTCATTAATCTTTTCATTCCATAATGTTTCTGTTGAAGAACATTCATTTTGAAAACTGGCCTTACCAACATCCATGAAATATCTATTATTGTCTTTCTCCTAAAATAAAATTACATTTTATTAAAATTCATTAAAAAAATTATGTATGGATATGTTATAAATATCAATAAAACATCCTGATTTTATTTAAGTTATTTTTTTCCATCCAACTCATTGAATATTCACTGTTATTTGTTTCCAATAATTAAAAACGGGTATACAAACATATTTTAAAACAAAAACCAATGTTTAATTCATATACATGATTTTGTACTGTGACAGTATTGTGGGAGTGCTAGGTTTCAGAATATATGCTGAAATGGTTATATTAGATATTTCTCACACCATATTTTAATTACTACACTATAGACAGGTAACACCTATGCAACTCTTTTTCATTCATTAACTTTTGACAAGCCCAATAATGGTACATGGTAACAGGAGATCAGAAGATACTTATTCACCCTCTGCCACCATACAGTTTTATTGGATTGAATCTAAATTAAAATAATGAGAGCCAAATTTATTACATTAGATTTGTCTATCTATGGAATTTTAATCTATGTTCATGCTCATTGAAAGATATTTTTTTTCAAGTTGACTGCCTCCTATCAATCATTATTTTTTATAATTGTAATTTTGTAATTTTATTAATATTTTACATTAATATGATGAAATTCTACTTAATTAAGTAACTACCAATGATAAATTATTGATATATGAACAATGATATAAATTGATGCTTATAAATAAAAGATCAGTGCCTATTTTCCATTTAATTGTGATGGATGGATGTTCATTTTTTAAATCTTTTTAAGACATGTCTACCCATTAAGTTTATCTCTACCTCGCTACTGATTGAAACACATATTTAAAATAAATTAACTTTATGTACTAACTTCTTCACGTAAATGTGGCTCATCTTTAAGTGATTGTTGGTTTGATAAGAGGATATCATTTTGATCACAATAATTATTGGCAATGAAGACATCAGGATTTTTGGTAGAACAGGACATTTTTTTTTTCAATAACTCAATCTTGTCCAACCTATGAAACAAAATCATTATTAATATTCATAATAAAATCATTCAACATTTGACCTAATATTTAAAAACATGTATATATGTTATTTGAAAATATTAAGGGGTCAACTGAACAATAAAAAAATATAAAATACTTCAAAATAGTATTTTAGATAAATCTTAGATGATAGCAAAGCAAGAGTGTTAACAATTTTTTGTAATTTACTTTTTTAACTGGTAAAATGTACTAGTTAAATAAAAAAATAAGTAACCTGACTCAGTAAAAATCAGTTACTTTTTTTTTGTAACTAAATTTTAACAATCTATGACAAAGCACAATAAACAAATTAGATAAAAGTATAAATATATAAAAATAATACATTTATAATAGTAATTGACAAAAATAATAAAAAACAGAAGGCCCTGTATCATACTATAATCCTACAAACAGAAGTTAGTAACTATTAATGTTATTTTTTTTAGGAGATAATGGTATAAAGCATAAACATCAACGTATTTAAATATTTAATTAGGTTGTTTGGTATAGTATAATTGTTGAGAGATTTGAAATTAACTTATTTTGGTGAAATTGTAGTTTTATATGAAATTGCATAATAAGCTATTTTCATACACTATTTTTAATCTCTATTAAAATCGAGAACAGGGCTTTCTACACCTCAGAAAGTCAACAATTTGGTATTTATAATAGATACATTATAAACAATATTTCCAATTAAATTTATTTATATTTAAAATAATAATTTTTTACTAATCAGAAAAGTTGGCTATGAGATTTAAATTAAGAAAAATATTAACTTCACATGACTGAATAATGAATTAAGTAATAGCAACTGAATATCATGGCAAAAGTTATTTATAAAATATTTAACTTGTCTTAAAAGTCCAGCCTTGTATAATAGTATGCTGAATTATCATGAGCCACCATAAAAAAGCTTGTGTAAATTATAACCAAACAATTAGTTTTAACATAAAAGCATTAATAATAGTATAATATAACAACTCATTACTTATCGTATATAACAGCATTTACACCAAGTCTTTTGAATTTATTAGCAACATCTTTACAATTATTATCATCTCCCCAACAAAATAGCGCAAGTCCAGCTTGTTTGACAATATCTATTTGCAATGGATCACGCAACAAATCTTCAGAGTGAACATTAACTCCCTAAATGTAAACAAATTTATTCTAAAGTGAAACAATCTAATATTTATAATTTAAGTTATATGAAAAATGTGAATGTAATTTAAGTTATAATAAACATACAAGGTTATTAGTTACAGGTTAAATAAATAAATAAATAAATAATTAACTAATATGTATAAATTGCATAATATGATTTATAAGTTGAAATAAGCATCAAGAAATTTACCAATAAATCGTGACAAGTAGCATGGTAAACAGCGTTTTGTATAGAATGACATCTAGGATCAGCATATGAAGGGTACCGTATAGTAACGCCTTGTGTTAAAAACAATATAGGATACCGATTTTGCTTCATTTTAAGCCTAAAAAGTTATTAATCATTAATTATAAAATATTTTATTGTATATTAAATAATTGTGCATATTACAATATAAATTGGCTATAGTTAATCATTTGCTATGCATTCATTTTAAAATAATAAATTGTTTAGTAAAATTTGCTGCATGTACTGTTACAAAAATGCATTTATATTGTATGTAAGGTTGTAAATAAATAGTTTCTAAAAAATAAAATCTTCTATGAATACTGATACAATATTTCAAAAGAATAAGGTTGTCACATACAAATAAAATTAGTAATTATTACTGATTTAATCTTAATTTTTACTTTGATTTGTATAGTATACATCATTTCAATGATAAAACCTTTGAAAAAACGTAATTGTTTAAAAAAAAAAAAAAAATAATAGAAATGCTCTGTTAAGGCTAAAAAATGTAAGTTAAGAAATAGGTAAATAGATAAATTTTCCAAAAAGGACAGAAGCACCATAATAACTTACATAGTACAGACATCAGGGTGAAAACAAGAAAACACAATACTTCGTGATCCTGCAAATTCAAATGTGGTTTTAAGTATAGTGTCAACAAATAAATTCATGTCAAATGGGTTATCGAGTTCATAGGTTCCATCCTGAAAATTAAATGGCCAATTAAATATAAAACAAATAAAATAAGAATGAACTAAAATTTATCATAAAATACAATCATTTGATTTATATAGGTATAATTTATAGTTATAATAAATAATAACCTGAAGTTTCATCGTCCACTTCAATTCAATATTAAATCCGACACTGGCATCAACATCTGTAAATGCTTTCTCAAGTTTTGGAAAAGGTTGATAGTCATTTCTTACATCATTTAGAAAGTGAGTTTCGGAAAGAGTATAAGGTTCTTTTACATGATAAATCTGTAAAATAATTATTCATAAAATATTACTTCAGAATTTATAAAGTATAATATATGAATCTTGGACTCATAATGAAAATGGCAAGCGATTTTCCATTGAATCTATACTGAAAGCGCATTTGTGCATTAGGTGTGTCCTATTCTTAAATAGGAAGAAATAGGTTTTTAAATTTTATTTGGTATTTGGTAAAATAAAATCTCTGACATTTATACATTATGATACTTTTTTGATTGGGAAGTAAAATTTGTATACATGTGTGCAGTTTTACTAGTTATATGCTGGTATACTGCAGACTATAAGACAGCCAAAAACATAAGCTGTTAAAATTATTCGTTTAATTCATTGATACCTAAGTTTGTTTTAAAATGGTAAATCCAAATAAAGTTGACTACAGAATTTAAAAAATGTACATCGACATTTATTTTTAACTAATATTATAATAAATTGATTAATAATTATCAGAGGGATAAATGATAATTCCATGTTAATAAAACATGAATTATCTACAAAATATTAATAGTACTCAGGGATTATTTTCTCAGAGAATTTATTATTTCAAAATCTGTTTTTAAAAAAAATTTTTTCTACATAATTTAAGGTAACAAAACAACAATTCAGAAAAGAAACTTAATGACTTACATTTTTAAATAGCTATCATTTACTTTTTTAAATAACTTAAATTCATAATTTTTCATTGCAAAGAATATTTTATGGAGTATTTAAATATATCAAAATCAAATAGTAGGAGTTACAGATATTTTAAGTGTCCGTGAGTGGAGTAAAGTAAGCTTGCAAAATGGTAGCCTAGTTGACTACCTGTCCTCAAAACATATGACACTAATAACTACTAGTCCAAAAATTGAATTTTATACAAATAAATACTTTGAATAATATTCTACTTCAGAATAAAAAATATGTAGTCATACACAAAAGTAAAAACTAAAAAAAATATAATACAAAAATACTAAAAAATATATGGTTTTGCATAAATGTTTTGATTATACCAGACAAAATTTTGTAATGCATACATGTTTTAAATAGTTTATCTTAAATAATTACCTTTAGTTTTTGTAATTGTTCGAAAGAAAAATCTTTCAATGGGATTTGAACCATTTCAACATCTTCGGCTAAAAGATTAGTTTTAGATTTTGTTGCCATTGATACAACAAAATCGTGATTAATAATAGGTACCAAATCTTTTGTAAGTTGTACATCAAACTCAACTAAATCAGCCCCTTTATTTGCTGCTTCTTTCAGTGATGCTATTGTATTTTCACGAATGTGTGAACAACTAAGAACAAAATAAAAATTAATAATTTTAATAGTTACATTTTAAAAGAATGTATCGTAAATTAACTTAATTTAAAAAACAATGAAAATTAGTTTTAAAAGTTATATATAAAAAGTATACTGCAGAATAGTTGAAAACTTCTGTTAAAAATCACATTTAAAAATTATCATGAGTTATTATTTTTGGGCTCATATAACATTATAAGAAAAAAAATACTTCCATAATCAGAACTCTAAACAGTGATAATTAGGGCCACAAACTTCAAGTTTTTTACATTTGTCTAGAAAGGTTGGAAAACAATTAGTGATTTATAAATATTTCATTACACAAAGACGGGGTTAAACCTTGCCAGGTTTTGCCAACCTTTTCGAACAAGAAAGCTCTATACAATTTTTAAGTATCTGGTGATTGACCCCTGTTAATTAGGTATATTATGAATCATATTAAATGCATGCAGCCCAATAATACATTGTATGTTATATTTAGCTTTTATTATTTCTCGGAAAATTATATTTTTTTCTAAGCTAATAAATACTACTTTAATTAATATATAAAGTGCAAAAGTTTGTTACAGATTACATATGTGGTCAACCGATATTGGTTTAACTGTCGAGGGGCGTGTTTATTATTTATAGCAAGAGTAGTTGTGTATTGTATTTTAATATTTGTAATATTAATTTATTGAATTTTAAACTGTAATTTATTTAATTTAGGCATAGTATTAAAATACAATTGATTGTAATTACTTCCCATTTTTTTTTTAAATTTAAATTTGTAATGTTGTTTTTTCAGTTAAAAACATAAATAACTATATTTTCGTGTAATTCCAATGACGGTAAAATAAGATAAAAAATATAATGTAAGTTAAAAACAAATAAATACAAAACGGTTGTACTATTTAAAACAGTGTGCTTGCTGGTTCATTAAATTTTAATAATTTTAAAACAATTGACCAATATTTCAGCAAGGATCGACCATTCGATCACAATCAACTGGTTGGCAACCAATGCACTAGGAGATATGATAAAAAAAAAATTGTATTGCATATTTAAAATGCAAAAGTACACAAATATTTTGAAATTTATAAGTACTAGAATAATTATTATTCGTTTGCCTTAGCAATAACATACTTAATATTTGGCAATATCATTAAATCCGAACTTACTCTGATAAGATTTGTTTAAACGATGAACCTGATCCTCTATGGCCAATATCTAATGGAACATCGTTACTTTTCCAGTCTGTCAATCTCAATTGTTCCAGCGTACATTTGATATCTTTTGTTGGCTTTATAATTAAATAATCAACTGTAATTATGACAATAGGAACATTTTAATACTAAGATGGTTAACTTTTAGGAATATATTAATCAATTTACTTTTAAGTTCTCCTATTGGCCTATGACGAACACTGGTGATGGGAGATATAATTATTCCATTGCTATATTTCATATTACTTGGTAGGATGTGAGTGAATCCAATATGGAAAGGAGGTTCATCCGAAGATTCTTTATGCAGATACAAATCAAAAAGATATCCCTGCAGAAGTATTAGCATAAAAGGTAATTGTTAATAACCAACATAAATAAAATATTAATTTTGGAAACTAGATACTTACAACACGACTGAAATTGTACATTTTTGTTTGAAATAAATGAAAAGTATTTTCTTGCACAGTAGTACCAAACTGATTTTGATGCTTAAAGCTATGACCTCCAGGAATATCCTAAAATAATTATTAAATCTATTAATAATAATACACTAATTACATAATAAATATATGTATTTAAAAACCGTGGTAATTTATCAAACAAATTTAAGGGTTTAATTAAGGAGTAAAGTTAGACAAGATATCTAGCTTATACTGATGCTAATATGTGAACTTGTTAAGTAAATTTGTACGTGTGATTCCCATACCAAAAGTGTCCTTGCGCATGATTTTTGTAAAAATATAAACATCTATACAGAAAATTGAAAACATTTAAATATATTAGCTGAATTACCCAGGAATAAATTTAACTAAGATGCGCAGTGCACCAGCATCAGATAAATAGTGGATGGCTCACCCTCAAAGTACTGATTGAATTTATTATCTTCCCTGAATTGTCAAAATCAGTTAAGTATTTGCACATGTATCATTTAGATATAACCTAACTAACAATACCTGTATAAGCTGTCTATCTATTATAAATGTATAACTAATACACCTATCATTTATTTTATTTCAGATATTTTTTTCCAAATTTGTTGAACATTTTTTTAAGTATTGGACCTCAACCATAGACTTGCCTCTAATATATTGTAACAGTTGTTACTCAATTTTAAATTAATATTGAAAATATAATTTAATAGTCTAAACAATATATAATACAGTACTGAAAATTATATCAAATTATGATGAGAAATAATTATGTTATATTTTATTAATTGTATCCAAATGCAATCCCAGTACAAAAAAATCAAGATCCACCCCATAGGGTTCGAAAAAAAGAAACTAAGTACAGAAGAATCCGCTCACTTGTGACACATTGGGCGATGACTATTTGTCCCCATAAACCAAATGAAAAATAAACCGAAACTATTT
The DNA here is from genome assembly GCF_001856785.1 of Myzus persicae. NCBI lineage: Eukaryota > Metazoa > Arthropoda > Insecta > Hemiptera > Aphididae > Myzus > Myzus persicae. The sequence goes on from NW_019101621.1 coordinate 209,361, forward strand.
AAGTGCATATATATACATACATATATACTTAATTCATACTCTGTTTAAAAATTATTTTTATTATTATTGGCAGTAATACATTATATTTACTATTGTGTACATATGTACATATATTATACATTAATAAGATGATTATTTTATTATACATATTATAAATGAATTGATTAACATACTTAATTCATATTTTGGTAGGCTGCTTTGACATAATTGACGTAAGATATTAGTATATTACCTATACGTACATATACATATGCATGGTTAAATAACAAGGTATGATTGCATTGAGACGTATTTTAGTTATGAGCTGCGCACTTACTAATATGCAATATATTATAAATCTATATTGCATGATTTAACATGGAAAGGAATATCGACTGTCAGGGATTTTTAGTTTTATTTAACCATGGAATTAATAATTTTGTATTGTTATGTTAACTAATAAATCAAAGTGATAATAGCATTGCAAGTGGCGGCCATGACACCTGCGTATCACAAATTTGCGATCATACCTAGTTATTTATCCATGTACATACGTACATAAAATATAAAAGAGCCATAAAAATTAGATAGCTAGTTTTGATAAGAACGTAGATAAGTTAGGTCAGAATAACGAGTTAGACACTTTGATTTTTATCCCATATAACCAAAAGTTTGCCCTCGAAGTTAAATTGCCTTAAACAAATACATTCGTTCACGACTATGAAAATTTGTCTCCAAAAAATGGTGTCTCAATAAGGTAGATTCTACTGTACTGTACTTAAGTCTCAAGAAATCTATTGATATCTTTTATTTCATAGGTCAAATCGTTCAGAAGTTAAACAATCATAACAGATACACATAATTATATTAAATAAAATATTTAATAAACTTTAATTCTTAAGTCATATCTTTAAGGTTTTGATCGGTGTTTTTTATATTAATTTAACAGTTAGAGTAGATAATTTAATACTTTAAATTAAAGACTATTTGTTTTTTAAATATTTTAGTGATGAATGGAAAATCACCTATACTAAAAATCTATGAAAATAATTTAAATCTAAATCCAAATCTTAAGGCATGTCTGTTTATAGGGTAATTTTTAAACTGCATAAACATTAAACAATTTATATTTACCACACATTCTACATATGGCCATCCAAAATGTTTCTCAATATAATCAGTTCCTTGTGAGCTTGAATCTTCATGTATGAAACTACTTGTATTAGGAGATGTATCCCCAGAATCAGTTGACAGTTTTGACAAAGGTACAGGTGTCATCTTTACACTAACTAAGCTCTAAAAAAAAACGTAAATAATATTCTTAGTATGCAAACTTTAATATAATTTATATAATAATTTCCATACCATTTTACTTTGTAGTTTAGAGTTCCAGAATGTAATAGGAGTATCAAATAATTTGAACTGAATAGCACATTCCGTAGTTAAAAACCCCTTGCTGATATATTTTTTATCATTCATACCATACATATCACTTTGAAATGCATTATCACTGCTCGATATTTGGGTTTCTAAGATTAATATATTTATTATTATAATATTTTACCATGTTCTTTATTATAATTAACATACCATCTTGTACACGTCTAGGTTCCTGTTGAGACTCCCATGAATGAACAAAAATATGTCTTTCTTTTATAAATTCACCGTCAGGTTCTACAATATATGCCATGAAATAACGAAAGAATATTTCTTTTTCTGGTGGCAAATGTATAGACCCAGTCCAAACACAGTATTTTCGACTAAAATAACATACATTAAAATGTGTTGATTAAAATAAATTATAATATTATTGCATAGATTGTTTAATACAAGGAAAAATATTTAATTAAACATAATCAATTATCATACATGGTTAATTATTAGGTATCTTACAAAATACACATTTATAAAAAATAAAGTTACTTAATAAGTTATTACAGTTTTAGAAACAATTATTATAAATTATTACTTGTAGAGCATTTTTCATGAACTTCAAAAAATTTAGTATTGTTTTATTATAGTTTGATATTAAATGTAGAACTACAAATTTACAACCTAATTTGTGAAAAAAAGCATTATAATATGAAGAGTTCATTTTTGGATTATTTGCTGCAATTAGCAAGCCAGATATGTCCTAGTTTGGACATTCTAGATTAAAGTAACACATATAAGATACAAAAATAAAGTCAGCTTGTATATCTAAATAGTATTGATATATACTGAGAAGTATACGATATACCTACAATTGATATTTATTGATTATAACATTTATTATTAAAATCAGATTTAAAGTGTACAATGTATGTAAAAAATTGTTGAATTTGTTTCAAGTGATTTAAAAAAAAAATAATAATAACTAATACCAACTTCAACGATCAAAATACTAACAATTAAAGTATTACAAATTATGCAAGTAAAAAAAGTCTAAGCTCATTGTATTATAAAAAAATGCCTTAACCTTTTCACTGCTACACTATTTATTCACTGCAACCAGTGTATGCTACAAAAAATAAAATTTTAGTTATTTTTTTCTAATTTTTAATTTTTAAATCTACAATATAAAATTTCTAGAAAAGTTTACTAAAATCATACAGTTATTGGAAAAATGATAGTATTATAAGATTAAGAAATGTAATAGTGCGCCTGGAATAGTGAAAGGGTTAGTAAAAATATATGTCTTGTATGATAATGATAATACATGCTAATGCCAATATGTCTCTAGTTATAAGTCTAATAAATAAATATTAGTTTTATCTAAATAAAGTCAACTTTTAGAATATTTTATGACATGTTATCTCTAAGAAAAAATGATCAAAAGATTAAACACAAATATAGTACATACCAATGCTCATTTACTTGTCACACATATTAGCAAGTCATTAAATTAAAATGTTACTATATTTGTATTCTTAAACATAATCAAATGTAGTCCCCCTAAAGAGTTGAAAGTATTAATACTAGTACACTTAGTTATGATGTGGTTAGATTTCAATTTTAGTACATTAAATATTTGGAAATTACAATCTATTAACACGATCACTGCCACACGTATATTTCTAGTCTGGTGCCACAGTATCTATATCTACGGATAACATACGCGGGACTATAAAAGTAAACGAAAAAACCCGGGAAACAATAAAACAGACTGATAAGAATTTTCTGTTAATATGTTCTATATGGCCTGATAAATAATAAAGCAGTGCCTCTATAGCCGAATTATGATAGGAGTGTATTTTCAATATCCACGGATCTGCGGTGGCCAGAAGGGCCTACTACCAACGCCAATCAAAGGCTGAGGTGAATGTGTTAAGTTTCTTATTCAACCATATTATACTATGATGAATAGCCTATAACATATATTTTAATATAGATAATCACTTAACTAAATATAATTGGAATCGGCTTAATTTTTAATACAGGTATTACATACTTGCAAAATTAAATTTAACTCTAAAATTATAAATATGAAAGAAAATCCAGTCTAAACTAAAAGTACTTAAGTGGAAATGTAACTGTTTTATTTTTAAATGGCTAATCAAAATATTATGTATTGACATACAATATTATTATTTGATATCAGCATTCTAATGATTACAATCAACTTACTTTTTTCTTATACGTATCACATTTGTATTGTTTAGAACAAATGCCTTGTTCGCTTCCCAATTACCTAAGACTGAACAGTTACCAGATACACAAATATATTGTCCGGTTATTGTTTCAGCTTCAACAGTGAATGTTTTGAGTACTAATAACTCCTCCATTTCTTTAGATGATCTTGGTACCGTATGAGAATTTGTATCTGATGAATGCGCCTGTTTGGCATTTGTTTGATCTTGTTCAAACCATTGTTGCATATTATCTAATATCTATATGTTCAAAAAAAATTGAAATACACAATATTAATACATTAAATATTAATCACTAATGTTTGTTTTAGGTAATGTGCATGAGCTATTATAATAAATTACTAATAGTGAATAGGTATCAATTCTTAGGTTAACAGCATTTAAAGCTCATAATACCTATTTGAACTCAAATTTTTCCGGTGAAAGAGAGAATTTTTTTTAATTTTACTTTTTATATATACCTACTATTTATATACTATAGGTTATTATGTATGTCTAAATACATTTTTAAAAATTGTAAACAGTAATAAAATATAGTATGTGCATGTGGTTGATATATAGAAAAAATTTGATTAATAGATAAACAAACAAATTTATATTTTATGAACATTTTAACCATGTCAATCAGATTTAATAATTCATCTTAAGGTGTTCTATGCTAGGTACTAATGGCGTTTTTAAACGTTAAGACACTAAAAAATACAATATCTAAATTATAAATAATATTATAATAAATAAGAATTTTCCGTGAATGACAATCGCTAAGTACAATACAAATACCTACGTAGGTAGTATATTATAGTTCATTCCAAAAAACTAAAATGATGATGCACTATTTATCCCCTACCCCGCCCATGGTAGACTAAGAAAGCAGTAAACATTTGAAAATATCATAAACAAAAAACAATAAACGTCAAGCGGCGTAGTCTTTACCTCGAAACAATGGTCAGGCCTAAACGATCGAACGAATTCGAGATGATATCGGCGTCGTCGACTTTCAGAAAAACGGATAAAATGACGGACCTCGAAACGTCTCGTACCGTTTTTCAGTTCTTTTGTATGAAAAAAATTAACGAAAAATAATACCTGCGGCCTCCTTCACAATAGCGTCGAACTCGTCCGTTTCGTTCGTTTTCTTCGACACAATTTGCCAACGACTTCGAAAAGGAGGGAATGGGCGACACCCGCGCTTGACTGAATGATGCGCACGTCGCTGTCGTCGTAATAGTAGTTGTTGTCGCCGTCGTCGTCGGATAACCCGGCACGCGCGGACCTTATCGCGGAAACGTCAAGATTTGGTGATACTGCCAGAGTGCCGAGGCGACACTTGGGTAACACACACACCGTCTTGAGGGAACAATGTTAGTAATGTTCCTGTACTTGAAAAATGTCTAGACTCTACTACGACCATTGTCACGAAATGTTGACGGGATGAATCAAGACGATTACGAATTTTCTTTTCGACAGTACAGTTGTACGAGAATACGCGATATTAGTAGCAGTAGTTGTACTTCACGTATCTTCGAGATTGTTATCATAGTTATCGTATCGTGGTTGCGGTTATTTCTTATCGATCGGTTACACCACTCCGTCAGATACCCACTGATTGGTCCGCTTCGAAATCGCGCGATGACGGATACATTATATCCATTGATAAGTAATATTGTTAAGAACATAAACTTAATATATTCATGTAGTCATCTGGCCTCCAATCTCCATGGTTTTAGTAACACGGATAATATGCTTAATTATTATTGTATTTACATTTTACAAAATATTAATTTGTTGTGGTCTGAACTCCAAACTAGGGCCTACAATGTATGCTACCATCAATAAAAAGCGTTTTCCAGTATTTCCACAAAATTAAGTGTTTCTCATTAGTCGCGACCTTATGCATATAAAAAGTGGACAGCAACAATAATCCAATGTCTGGAGAATACAATCCGTTGATTTCTTTCTGGAACTTAAGCACGAATTGTTAACCGGTCTACACATGCATTCGGTTGTCAGTGATACCGTAATTATGGACTGTTTCATGCAACATGTAATAAACGTGAATTGTAGGATGACAGCACCTTTGTCCGGTAGAGTATTAACCTTGGTAATGACGACAGTGTCTGTACATGTGATTGTGGATGATCCACAATCCGATCGATCAGATTCAACATAAGACAGAACTGATGGCACCTCTGATGAGTCAGTTATTACAGAAGTATTAACATGCAGGGGGCTTCTAACTTGTCGACGACTTATCTTCAAAGATATTTGCAGATTCCTGACAGGGAACTTATGATTGTATTCTGGAACAGTTCGACAAATATAACAATACTAAAGCGATTAATGTTAAGGGGTATACTTAAATATTTAAAATTAACTGCATATAATGATAGGAATAACAATGAATTTAATATAAAATTAACAAACAGAAAGTAAGGAACAGGGGCGGACTGGGCCGGCGGGAAACCGGGAACTTTCCCGGTGGGCCGCTGTTCAAAAATAATTTGTTATTATTACATTACTTAATACTTAAAATAAAATAGCCAATAGGTATAAATTCAAATGATGAATATTTTATATTTTCATATAATCATTACGCGCGTGTATGAAAAATTGTTTACATTTGGTGTTTAAAAATAGATTTTAGGTTTTGGTTCGGCTGATACTCCATCAGGAGTTTGCGTTTGATCAATAATTTGAATAATATATTATTTTAGTAATGCAAGAAAATCTTTGCAATCAACCGCAAATAAGCATTAAAAATGTAAATACCTATTTATTACCTAAAATTATTATTTTTCCCTAGTATTTTTTTTAAATAATAGGTATGCAATATGAATATAATTTATTTCCAAAGGAAAAATGAGTTAAATCTA